>NC_051863.1:190347374-190414874 GCF_015732765.1 Culex quinquefasciatus | reverse complement strand
GCTCACTCCGGTGCCAAAACCGGCCCCGAAAGGTACAAATGTCGCCGTAGGCCTCGGGTTCACCGGGACGAAGGGACAAGGACTACGAGTCCCCAACACCCGGTTTGATATATTATGTGCAATAGAGAAATGGTTCCGTCCACGGGAATGAATGAATTAAATTATTCATTAAACAGCCGTGTGCCCGGGACATTTGTCCTGGGGGGTCCTGCCGGCGCATCGGCGTGTGTGTTGTGTGGTCCGGAACCGAAAGACCAGCAGCAGCAGCATCGTGTTTCGAGCCCTGGATGGTGTGGCCACCGCCAAGTGTCACCACGTGGATGATTTTTTTTTTTTGAGTAGGGTGGATCATTTTTTCAAAAATTCTTCAAAATGCCTTAAAAGTAAACCGAAAATGAAGTCTGAATTTTCGATCCTAAAGATCTGAACCACCCTAGCAGAGCCCCTCGGAACACGATGCCGGGTGCAGCGGGTCCATCGGGGACCGATTAGAGGGCTGCTACGCTACCATGCTGGCGTGGTCATTGGCCATGGTGGTGGCGTTGCTGCTGCTAGTTGTACTTGGTTGAGCGGTCGCTCGGACGGTTGGTTGGTCGGTTGGCGAGCAGTGAACAATACCGCTCGAATTAAGCAAACCGGTTTAGAACATGAGAGAAGCAAAAAAAAAGCAGCACGAAACTAAACTGGGAAATTCGAAACATTACGTCGCTGCTAGTTTGCTGGTGTCAGCAGTTGTGGGACAGATTAATTTAACGACCCATCATTAGCTACAACTGGTTCACACAAAATGTACACGACACGACAAATGGGGCCGGGGAGCACAAGGCGTTTAGTGAAATGGAGCTTAGATGGTTCTAAAATTTAGTTCTGGAACGGCGTTTGACACGCAGTTTGAGATTTACTGTTTTTGAAGGCACTCAGTAATCAAACTACGCAAAATAAACAAAAAAAGAAAAAAAAAACATTCAGTTCAATGTTTTAATTAGTTATTCACAAAATTTCAAATTTTATTACCGTAAACCGGGGTGACTTTGATAGGATTTCAAATTGTTTTTAGAATATTTTCCAACAGGTAAGGGTTTTCTCAAGATTATTATTTTTAAAACATGTACTGGGGTAGGCCACACTAAGTCCATGCACTATTTTGGAAAAAAAGTTTTTTCAGTAGTGTTTAGAAAAATAGTTATGTTAAAAATTCTTAGTTTTAATTCCGGGGTGACTTTGATAGTCATAGTTTTTCTTGCTAAAATCATATTTAAGATGTTCCAACTTTAATTTTACGTTAAATTTACCATCACTAAAGTAGCTGATATAGTTTGTAAGAAAAAAATCAATGTTTATGTTAAGTTAACTAAGTTTATAACCTTTTTAACAAAATACATATAAATTTTAGGTAAAATTGCTAAAAAGTCGGAATTTTGCCTGAAATTTGTTAAAACTAGTTTTGTTTATAAAATTATTGATTTATATTGCATTTTATACTGAATTCGAAGCACGAATCACAAGTTTAAACATTTTACATGAAATTTGTTCAAATGAAAATGCCTATAAATTTAAAGATTTTTTTTTAACTGCGTTTCAAAAACACATATTATTTATTATTTACAAACTTATTGAATGTTGTCCTAGTGGAAAATTGTCCAAAAAATCCGAAAATGCATTCCGTTTTCCGATTCAAAATCATGTTCATTGAGAAAATCATGACACTTTGAGAAGTTCAAAATAATGACTTTCATTAACATTTTCTTAACTATAGTTAACTAACTTTTTAAACTCTTCTAAATTTTATGAAAACTTCTTCTTGAGGAACTTTGAACACTTCTCTACCACGGTCAGTATGTTTCTGAACCATTCCTTACGTTTTTTAATTGTACTCTTCATTTTTCGGAAAAATCGCAAACCTATCAAAGTCACCCCGGCTATCAAAGTCACCCCGTTTTACGGTACAAGAATTTTCTCAACAACAAAAGAGCCAGTCTGAGCTTCGACTTTTTTATAAAATGTCCAGCTGTGAACAGATAGATGATATTTGTTATGACTATCAGTCCAAAAGCACTGATTTTTGGCTGGGATACTTTTTTCCCTCTAGCTGGTAAGAGTTGCTGAACACTTTGGTGAAGAGAACTTCAACCATTCTGGAAACCTTAAAAAGAGAAGAGATAAATATTCAAGCACACGTAACCAGCAAGTATGCGGTTTGTGAATATTTTAACCCCAGGAAGAAACCCGAGTCAAATAAATTCAACCAAATTTTGCAATGTTAAAACAGAAATAATAAATTACAATCTGACTAAATCAAATAAAAAAATGTTTTTTTTAATTATTTATAGAAGTGGAATTTTAAAAACGGTTTTTTTTTTCTTCTTAAAAATATGCAATACAAATCTAAATTTAAACATTTTGCTCGGGTTCTGCTTCGTCCCAAACCCTCAAAGTTCCACTACTTTCCCACAATGATCAATGGTCTTCATTTTTCGCCAGCCCGGCCAGGGAAAAGTGATAGTCTCGGTTTCAGCATTTTTCCTCCTTAGTAGCCCCCAACCCCCTGGAAAAAAGGACCCGCACCGAGGGTGACGAAAGCTGCCCCTGGAAAATAATTAATCACAAAAGTGTCTATGCTCACCACACTACCGGCACACTAAAGAACAGACAACGGAGAAAACAAGGCATTTTCTTCGGGTGGTGGACACAGAGGGGGAAAAGTGCTGATGACATTGATTGTGGCCGGATATGCGGTGTTAAAGCGGGTATCCCTTCGAGAGATTGATTTCTTGGGGTTTAAGGATATTGGATTCGAGATAAGGACTGGGTTTTGCGAGCGGGGCCAAAAATGGAAAATAAGGATAAGGTCTGGGGGTCATTTATCTGGTACAGATAAGGATCATATTGATGGCAGTTGTCGACCGCCCGTGACTAACGATGGACAGCATGTTTTCGAGCAAGTTTGGCAAAAGTTGCGAGATTCTTGGTTTTTCACCTGAAAGCATTGTTCCGATGGTTTAATTAACCTCAAAGTTATACAAAATACTTTAAAACTCTAATAAAAGCTATCAAAAAATAAATTCATCTTTCTAATAAGTTTTTCTTTTTGATCAAATTATAGAAGAAAAAACACTAAAAATTCTATAGAATTGGAGTTAGGTTGAGCCCCGAGGTTTTCGTGACCGTGCTATCTTGTCGCAAGTTCATTTCAGGCCAAATTGAGTTAAGAACGTCAATTTGTGCAGCTTTCAATGACTCACAATTTAACTTTCAAGCAATTCTCGGAGATTGCGGTCATTCGATTTTTTTTCATGAATTTTTAAATCAGGTTGAAACTTTTTTGGAGCCTTTGGTATGCCCAAAGAAGCCATTTTGCATTATTAGTTTGTGCATATAATTTTCCTAACAAATTTTGCAGCTGTCCATACAAAAATGATGTAACAAAATTCAAAAAAAATATCTTTTGCAGGAATTTTTTTGATCGATTTCGTGTCTTCGCAAAATTGTAGGTATGGATAAGGACTGCATTGAAAAAATGATTCACGGTAAAACAATTTGGATGATTTTAATTTTACTTTTTGTCATTTTTAATTTTAATTTTGTTTTTGTTATTTTCTGATATGTTTTAGGGGACAACAAATGCCAACTTTTCAGAAATTTCCAGAATGTCCGGAAAAACTTTAACTGAGTTATGAATTTTTAAATCAATTCTGATTTAAAAAAAAATCGAAATATTGGTGGCAAAAACTTGTCAACTTCATTTTTTTTTTCAATGTACAATCGAATTTGCAATCAAAAAGAACTTCAATAAAATTTTGATAAAGTGTACCCTTTTCAAGTTAAAACCATTTTTAGGCAACTATTTTAAAAAAGTCGCAGTTATTCATTTTATAAAAATAGTGCCAATATCTGTCCACTCTTGAAAAAAATATTTTTGAAAATCTTAGAAAATTCTCTATATTTTGTTTTTTTTAGCTTTGTTGATACGACCCTTATTTGCTGAGATATTTAAACAGGAAATAATTTATGTTTCTTAACTCTTACCCAAACAACTCACCTTTTTTCTCATGTCGATATCTCAGCAACAAATGGTCTGATTTTCAATGTTAAAACAAGAAACATTTGTGAAATTTCCGATCTTTTCGAAAACAATATTTAGATTTTTTCAAAATCAAGAATAACACTTCAAAAGAGCGTAACATTG
The DNA here is from genome assembly GCF_015732765.1 of Culex quinquefasciatus. NCBI lineage: Eukaryota > Metazoa > Arthropoda > Insecta > Diptera > Culicidae > Culex > Culex quinquefasciatus. Next base: position 190,410,688 of record NC_051863.1, on the reverse strand, counting down.
AATGTTTGGCCCTTTAAAAATGTTAATCTTGATTCAAAATTTAAAAAAAATGTTTTCGAAAAGATCGGAAAATTTCACGAATGTTTCATATTTTAACATTGAAAATCGGACTTTAAATTGCTGAGGTATCGACATTAGAAATGGTGGGTTGTTTGGGTGAAACTTAGAAAACATCAATTTTCCTGTTTGTAGGAGCGCTAGGCCCGGCTCCAGGAGGGCTTTTTGATTGTCCAACCTTTCCACTGTGTTGCAGGGAATTCCGAGGCACAACACAGCTTCAAGGCGACAATCGGCGAGTGGACTGTATTCACAACTTTCCTCAAGTGGACTCCTTTGGCCAGGATGCAAGAAAACAGCTTGTTTCACGATGTTAACTTCTATATTTACAAGCTTAAACTGACTTACGGACTAACAAAATCATTTGGTTTTTAAAGCTAAAACTTCGGCAATTTTTCCGAATCTTCTTTGCATTCTTGCAACAAAAACATTCTTATTCTTTAATCTCCTCTCGGGTGCGCAATCCTTCTTCCCTAAACCATGTACACGCCACTTCTTCTTTTCATTCATACTTCGTTCATTCCTACTCCCTGCTCTCCTATTGGTCTGTTTGCGCAAGCTGCCTATTCAGACGCGCGCTGCGCGTCCTTGAGCCTATTGTGTGCTGTGAGATTCATGAATGAAACATGTGTGAAAGGGAAAGGACACGAATGGTGAGTTGGTCTGCGGTTATTTACATGCTATTGTTTCTTTTCTTCTTCAATGTGTGGCGTGTATGTGCGGGTACATTTGTGTTGTGTTATGTGCTTGAAACAATGGAAGGATTAACTGACACTGTGGAAATGGATGGATTATTCTTGCAAATTTACTCTACCTGACACTGTTAAAAAATCATATCGGTTGGAAACTATATCTTCTGAGCTGAAAATTGGGCAAATTAAATCTACTTTGGCGTTGGCGCCAACATACTCCCGCCGGGCAGAGATGGAATCTCTGTGACCTTAACCAAATTTGCATTATCAATGATTGGCAGAACAGCAATCTTATGGATCGCCCGCTTGTACACTACTGTACCGATCTGCACTTCTACCGTACGCACCAAATCATCTTTCCCGGGGAAGGTTTTTGTGATTTTTCCCAACTTCCACACCTGCACGGGCGCATCTTTTTCTTCTAGCAAGACAATCATACCTGGTTTGATGTTGGCGGACTTGACTCGATTCTTACCACGGGGTTGAAGGGTTTGCAAATAATCGCGATGCCACTTTCTCCAAAACTCATCGCGCAATCGCTGCATGTACTGCCAGCGATTGAGCCGATTTATCTGAACACCTTCACAACTGGGTTCAGGTACGGCGGTCAGGGGACGACCAATCAAATGTGTCCGGGGGTGAGAATCTCTGAATCATTAGGTTCTGAAGAGGTAGCATAGAGAGGACGTGAATTTAAAATTCCTTCTATCTGAGTCAGAAGGCTGACTTCACGAGGCTGACAGAACTGAGCGATTTCGTCGACTGTGACTTGGGACTTCAACAATTCATAGAGCTCATGTAGCTCGGTTTTGCCCGCGGAAATTGGTTCCATTATCGGAGTGGATTTCTCGGGGGAGTCCTCGACGACCTACGAAGCGTTTCAGAGCTGCGAGAAAAGTCTCTGTACTCATATCTGAAACGAGTTCCAAATGTACGGCTCGAGTGACCATACAAACAAACACCGAGATGTAAGCATTTACGATCTTGGGCTTGTATCGACCTTCTTTGACATAAACTGGACCTGCGTAATCCACACCTGTGACCTCGAACGGCAGAGCTTGGTTGACACGATATGCAGGAAGATTTCCCATCAACTGACTAGCGACCTTCGGGCGAGCCTGAAAACACGTGACGCAACGATGGGTGATTCTGCGAACTGACGATCTTCCGTCGATCAGCCAAAATCTTGTCCTCAAAGCAGCGATCAGACTCTTGGGACCAACATGCAAATTTTCTTCATGATAAGCGCGAATCAAAAGATCAACTACAGGGTGTTTCGGCAAAATGTAGGGGTGTTTGGAGTGAAACAACAGCGAGGATTGCTGAAGCCGACCTCCAACTCTCAAGACACCGTCCTGGTAGAACGGGTGCAAACCTGCAATCTTCTTGCACGGTTCGTCATTCTGAACACGGTGGATTTCGTCACTGAGTGCTTCGTGCTGAATAATCTTTACGATCAGTTCCAGCGAAGCGCGCAACTCAGGGATCGTTGGGTGAATCATGAACACTCGACAAGACGGATCTTTCTGACGACAATTTTGGATGAAACGCTGCACGTATGCCATCACACGCTGCAGCTTTCTGAACGAACTGAACCTTGTAAACACCGGAAGCTGGTCTTCATTGAACACTGGGGTTGCAATGATCGGACCAAGCTTCAACTCGGGAGTTCATCATCTGGAATTTCTGGGGGATTTCCTCATCATACACTTCGATTCTCAGGAAGAATGGGCCTTCCCAGAACTCGGACTTCGACATTAGAGCCTCGGGAAGCATGCCTCTGGAAACAATATCAGCGGGGTTGTCCTTTGACCTGACATATTTCCAAATAAATCCTGCGGTGAGCTCAAGAATCTTGGCAACTCTGTTTCGGACGAACACATCGAGCTTCGCCAAGGACTTCTTAAGCCACGCGAGGACAACCTGACTGTCAGTCCAAAGTACGACTTGGCTTACCTTAAACTTGACAGTCTCGAGAACTCTAACCATCATGCGACTCGTTCACACGCCATCAACTCTTTGCGGTGAATGTTGAGATCTTTCTTGGGCGAACAAACTCTTGATTTGCTGCAGAGGAGGCGAAGTTGAGCTCTGCCGTCGGACAAGATGCATCGGACGTAAATGTTTGCACCGTAAGCAACAACGGAAGCGTCGGAAAATCCATGAAGCTCAATCGCGACAGTCGACGGGCTGATAACATAGCGTGGAATCCGAATTTCACTAACCTTGGGGAGGGCTCTACGGAAACACAACCACGACGCCAGAAGATCTCCTTCGACCTTGGCGTCCCATGGCAACTCAATCAACCACAACTTCTGCATGTAAAGCTTCGCAACAACAATCACGGGGGATAGAAATCCGATGGGATCAAACAACCTGCCGATTTCAGAGAAAATACTTCGCTTGGTGAATTCGGTGACATCTTTTGAAGACGCACCACGAACATAAATTCGTCAGACTGGGGACACCATGTCAGACCCAGTGCCTTGACGACCTCGTTTCCTTGATCGAGGCACACAAGTTTCTCGCGATCAAATTCGGGAACACTACTCAACACTTCCTGGCAATTCGAGCTCCATTTGTGGACACGAAAACCTCCAGACTCAAGCATCTTTCGAATCTGCCGCTGGACGACTACAGCTTCGTCAGCGGAACTAGCACCGGAAAGGATATCATCGACATAACAATCATCACGAACCACCTCGGCTGCTAGCGGAAACTTCTCTCTTTCATCTTGACACAACTGAACTAGACATCTGGTCGAGAGGAACGGGGCAGCTGCTGTACCGTAAGTTACCGTCTGTAACTCCAGCACGCGAATCGGCTTTGAAGAGTCACTCCTCCACAGAATTCTCTGGAACCTCGTCTGAGACGAGTCGATAAGCACTTGCCGATACATTTTTTCAATATCGGCAGTGAATGCAATGGGGTTTTTACGAAATCTGAGGAGGATACTGAACAAATCACTTTGGACCGGCTTTCCAACGTGGAGAACCTCGTTGAGCGACTTCGCCGTAGAACCTTGCTTGGCCGACGCGTCGAACACTACTCGCAGTTTCGTGGTCGAGCTCGTCGGCCTCAGGACGGCGTGGTGGGGCATGTAGTACCGATGCTGGTCTACATCCTTGGACTCATCAACCTCACGACAATGACCAAGGGTTTCATACTCATCAATGAACATAGCATACTGCTGCTTCAGACTTGGTTCTCTGTTGAGACGGCGCTCCAACAGCAGAAACCGACGAAGAGCGAGCGAACGGTTGTCTGGCAACCCTGAAACATCTTCACGAAACGGTAATCTAACAACAAATCGACCTGACGGCAAACGACGATGCGTTTCCACGAACAATTTCTCACATTCATCAACATCAGAGGGTGGGGGCGTTGGATCGGCAAGATCCTCGACCTCCCAAAACTTGGAAATCGTTTGATTCAGCACATCCAACGAAGCGTTGTTCGCGATGTGTGAATGGTTCACAGAATTCTCGATTTCGCCGGAAAATACCCAGCCGAAATGAGTTTCGCGCAACTCTGGCAGACCGTCTGCCAGGTGCAGCTGTCCTGACTTAAGCAGGCTGAAAAACATGGAGGCACCAATCAACATATCAATTCTCTCGGGGACATTGAACTCTGGATCCGCAAGTTGGATTCCCACTGGGATCGACCAGGAGGAAACATCAATCTTCGATCCGGGGATGATTCCAGTCACCTTTGGAACCACCAGACATGCGATACTGGCGGCGAAGGCCGAGTATCTCGAACGAACGGTAACCCTGACTTTCTCCCTAGCATACATCTTTGACCCACCTACACCAGCGATCGGAACGTACAGCGACTCACGAGGGGCCTTCAACTTATCGGCAATCCGCTCGAGAGAAAGTTCACTTGCGAACCACTATCAAGAAGCGCACGGCAAGGAACGGGATCTCCATCATTCTCGATCAGGACAAGAGCCGTCAGCAACATCACAGTTTTCAAACTCTGGGAATGGTTGGATGAACATGAAGAGTTGAGAGGGGTTTGCTGCTGCAGGTTCTGACTCAGTGTAGTGGACGTGGGAAGGTTGGGAGATTCAGACTGAGGTGTTGTAGGGTTCGTTACTTGGAGGCTTGGGATTGGTCTTACGCTTTGAGCTTTGGAGAAAGAGTCGTTATGAAGCAAGGTGTGGTGTTTCTTGTGGCAAGTCTGACATTTCAGGTTGCTGGAGCAACTAGAAAGTCGATGACCAGCTCGGAGGCAGTTAAAACATAACTTCAACTCACTAACTTTGGCATTGCGCTCCGGAACTGTCATCGCCAGCAACTTCGAACATTCAAAGTGACGGTGATCCGCCCCACAAACCAGACATGACTTGGCGACCTTTGCAGATGTGGCAGTATGGGATTTTTGGGTTGGTTTGGGGCAAGATGGCTTGGTGGTGCTTTGCTCCTTTGCTGAGCTCAGGACGCGCGAATTTTGGGAGCGTTCAAGGACTTGGCACTCGGTTTTCAAAAATTGCAATGTTTGGTTAAAGTCTGGCAACTCACCTTGTTTCTGCGTCCTTTCCCACTGCTGTCTAGTACTATCATCTAAGCACCCTACCACTAGCTTGTTAATGATAAGTCCTGACAACCTGTCGACGACGAGCCCTTGGTACTGCAATCCGGCGACGTGGCGATCACAGGCTTTGGTGAGCGCCTGCAAGTCCTTGTGGTTTCCTTGGTGATTGGCTTGAGCTGCAACAATCCATCGATGTGCGTATCCACGATGACACGTTGGTTCTCGAACTGCTCGCTGATCTCCTTCCAAACTTGCTCGTAGTTGTTGTCTTGAATCATCTTCGCGGTGATCAACCCAGCTGCATCACCGACCAGAGCTTTGTCGAGGTGATGCAGCTTCATGGCGTCGGAATCGCGGGTGCGACCGACGAGGTCCTCGAACATGGCCTTGAACTTTGGCCAGTTCTCCGTCTGTCCGTCGAAGGTCGGTATCGGTGCTCGAAGAGGTTGCTGTTGCACGATCACTTGAGGCGCCACTCCGTTGGCACCGACTTGGAAGGGGGCCGGTCCAGCAACCGGCTGGTTGAACATCTCCATCAGCTCTTCGACCAGCACCAGCGTTTCGGTGTGAAGCTGGTCAAACACGTCGAGCACATCATCTTGTTCCTCCTTCTTGTCAACTGCTTCGATCACTTCACGATGGCGCAACACGTACTCCTGGTAGTGCGCTTCCAGCTTCTTCTCGTACACTTTCAGCGTCGCCTTGGTTATCCTCTGCGGGTTCTTCTTGGCTTCGTCAAGGGCACTCTTAATTCTCGTCACTTTTCCCTTGACCTGTCCCCGCTGATGAATCAGCGACTTCACTTCATCTGGATTCACGGGCTGCTTCATTGGCGTGTGTAACACCATTTTGGCGCTCTCACTTCACTTCACTTTTGCAACCTTTTGCTTGTTGCAACTTTTTGTCCACGGCGTGGACGCACTTTGCCAACTTTTTGGCTCACGAGTTTTTGGTTTGTAAAACACTTTGGCTGTGCTTTACTTTGGTCTCTTTAGACCCACTTGTCAGTTCTTCCTCGCATCCGCTAAAGGCCACTTTCACATGTCCGGGTTGACGGATCACTTTTACTTCCGGTTGGCGACTCTCATTGAACTTTCACAGAATAACGGGTTGAAGGACCATGAAGGTCCGCACTTTTCGCACAATTCCGGTCTGAAGGACCTTGTAGGTCCGAACACTTCACACAAATCCGGTTTGAAGGACCATGTAGGAGCGCTAGGCCCGGCTCCAGGAGGGCTTTTTGATTGTCCAACCTTTCCACTGTGTTGCAGGGAATTCCGAGGCACAACACAGCTTCAAGGCGACAATCGGCGAGTGGACTGTATTCACAACTTTCCTCAAGTGGACTCCTTTGGCCAGGATGCAAGAAAACAGCTTGTTTCACGATGTTAACTTCTATATTTACAAGCTTAAACTGACTTACGGACTAACAAAATCATTTGGTTTTTAAAGCTAAAACTTCGGCAATTTTTCCGAATCTTCTTTGCATTCTTGCAACAAAAACATTCTTATTCTTTAATCTCCTCTCGGGTGCGCAATCCTTCTTCCCTAAACCATGTACACGCCACTTCTTCTTTTCATTCATACTTCGTTCATTCCTACTCCCTGCTCTCCTATTGGTCTGTTTGCGCAAGCTGCCTATTCAGACGCGCGCTGCGCGTCCTTGAGCCTATTGTGTGCTGTGAGATTCATGAATGAAACATGTGTGAAAGGGAAAGGACACGAATGGTGAGTTGGTCTGCGGTTATTTACATGCTATTGTTTCTTTTCTTCTTCAATGTGTGGCGTGTATGTGCGGGTACATTTGTGTTGTGTTATGTGCTTGAAACAATGGAAGGATTAACTGACACTGTGGAAATGGATGGATTATTCTTGCAAATTTACTCTACCTGACACTGTTAAAAAATCATATCGGTTGGAAACTATATCTTCTGAGCTGAAAATTGGGCAAATTAAATCTACTTTGGCGTTGGCGCCAACACTGTTTTTAAATCATTGCTTGGCAATATCTCAGCTACTAAGGGTCGTATCAACAAAGTGCCAAAAAAATATTAAATACTTTTTTGAAAAATGGGCAAACATGTGCACTAATTTAAAAAAAATTATAACTGCGAATGTTTTCAAAAAATTAGCATAAAAAAACAATTTCGATTTTTCATTGAAAAATGAAGTTGAAAATTTGTGCGACCAATATTTCTATTTTTAGAAAAAAATCAGTATTGATTCAAAAATTAAAAAAAGTTGTTGAAAAAAAGTAAAAAAAAAATAAAAATAGTGTTTTTTTGCAAATCATGTTTTAGTGACAAAAAAAAAAAAAAATCACCAATTTTATTTACCTTGCATTTTTTTAGTGTAGTTCTTATCCATATCTACAACATCGCCGTAGACAAAAAATCGCCAGATTTGCATGAAAAATTATATGGAAAAACGAATAATGCAAAATGGCTTTTTTGGACATACTAAAGGCACCAAAAAAGTTTTTGCCGGATAAAAAATACAAAATTCAAATAAAATTAAAAAAAAACGATTTCGTACAGAATTACTCTATCACAGATCCCAAAAAATCTATTTCTATCATGGGTTATTTAACAAAAACCGGAACAAAAAAGAAATGCAGTGAATGCGACAACTGGTCAAAGTAAATTTAGTCAAAAGACGATTTGACGCACGTACATGCCCGACTACTGGACACATTTTTAGTTATAACTCATTTTTATTATAACAAAACAAGGTTTTTTACAAAATGTAAAAAGCAAGCATTCACCCTCTTTAAACGAATAAATATGTGTATAGAGAGGAGAAAAACATCACAAAGAGTATTCCACGGAAATCACTTCAACTGTTCAATACAATATCCGATTCAATCCAAACAAAATGACCGATTTGTACACAAAGAGCGACCACACAAACCCCACAACCCACACGCCCATCCCAGAGACCATCCGGACCCAGCGGAAGCACGCACTTTGCGGCCTCCAAATGTGGTTTGTTCCCACCGGAAAATGGTCCCACCCAGTTGGCCACCACCACAAATCAGTCACAATGACGCTTGAGTTTTCATAACTCGTTGCGCGCTCAAAGTCAGTCAGGCCATTTACTTCTCCTCGTTTTCCTTCTTTTTTTTTTGTTGTTACTCTCATTCCCTCAAAATTTAAGCATGTTTCCATCCCAAAGAGCTGGTGACAATGTAATCAGTGTTTCTACCTGATTTAACGGTTTGAATGGGTCCACGCCGAACAAAAGGGGCGGCCGCACACGAATTGTCCAACATCGTCAAGGGAAAATGGCTCGCTCGCTCGGTGCTTGACTGACGAACTAACCGGACGGACGCTGATGGACACGTGCACACATTAATCGAGAGACACAGCCACCAAGGTGCAAATGGGAAAACTTTTTCCCATTTCCATTGTGGGATGTTTTTTTTTTTTTTTTTGTTCGAAAAGCGAAAAATTGTTTCTCTTTCATCTAAAACAGGTGAATCAATGGGACTTGGGCTCATCGTTGAAGGGAAAATTGGCATTTTTTTTTGCTTCCCCCTTTATTTTTGCGGTTGATTTTCGATGAGACCACACCAAACCAGCAGCTAAACTAACAAAAGGTGAGTCCGAACCATCATCGAAAGTTTTAATTAAAAACATATTTTCATGCGAATAGTTTTGCATCGACGGGGGTTTTGGCCACTTATGTGGGGAAAAAGTGAACCGAAGTGATTCGACTGAAATGAGAAAACAAAGAAGCCTGATTTCTTTCCACTCGATGGATTCCGGTTGAAACTTTCTAACTGAGTGGAGTGGCTATTGCTGGCGCTGATGAGATTTCTGGAATTAGTTTATTTTTGGAATAACCAGTTTGATGAGGGAGGAATGATCAAACTTATCAGTTGTTTTAACAATCACCTCAAGTCTAAAAGCCTAATGAGCAATTGGTCGCTGAAGTGCTAACTTGATATGCGTGCATTTTAGGTAAAATTGAGTTAAAAACGCCATTTTGTGCAGCTCACAATGCTCACTGTTTGACCTTCACAGATCCCCAAAATTCGATGTCAATGCTGAGAAATTGAAAAAAAAAAAACAAAAAACTTCGTAGATTGTTGACGCTCTTCTTATGAAAGAAGTTTCAATCTTGTCGTGCTAAATTGACACACCCTGAAAATTGCAGTAAAAGCGACAGCTGACCAAAGGTATTTCAGGTCAGAACGCGTTTGATACACGTACAAGATCGACTACCGCAAACAATTGTAACTATAACTCGGGACCTCGGCAACCAAATTAAACCAAACTGCGGAAGAATGCACTGAGTGGTCAACCAAACAAAACGTGTTTGTTATTGTTTTTGTTTATTCAAGGACAAATATTAAAACGCGTTTTTCTCAACGACAAGATAGTATTTGTGGGCCATTTCAAATGTTGAGGCAGAATTGAAAATTTTAATATATTGCTATCTAAAGAATTGGAATGTATTATATCAGGATGACAAGATAAAATGCAAATTTTTGAAAATCTTAAGAGATGCCCCTGGTCCGATTCTTTTAGTAAAAACAAGCCTTACCCGACAAACTTCATTCTGCCTTTTTTCGTTTGTTGACGTTTTTAAGTGTTTTGCTTATTCAGCCTCCTGAGATCAAAATTTGATTTTACTCAACTTTTCCCATATAATCTGCAGATTTCCCGGAATCGATTCCAGAGTGGCCAAAGTTGTAACTTTTTGCCTTCCTTGGACTTATACGAACCCAACGCAACAAAAAGCACCTCGATCCGACATTCCGTGTTGAATTGATTCGCGTTCGAACAAAACCGTCGAAATTTTTTATATATATAGAAGAAGATAAGTAATTGTGCAAATTTGAAGCCAAATTGTTTAAGGTATAAGGGTCGCTTTTTAACGTTGAAGTTTATATGGAAAAAAAACCCGCAAAATATATGGAGAAAAGCAAAAAAATCAAAATTACACCAAAAGGTGGCGTTAAATCATTGTCAAGTGAGAGATTCTTGCGTTAAATTTTATGAAAAACAACTTTGTAGAATACCGCTAAACGATCGAGATAACCCTGACTAGTTATTAGCGACGTAAAGAAGAGGTTTTTGTATGATTTTTTTCTCCAATTGTAAAGATGTATACTGCCCATAATTGAAGAATTGGCTATTCTGCCAAATCAAGTATTCCGGGAAATAGGCGTTTTAATTTTCGTCACCATAACTTTGCCAGGGCTAATTCAAAGGAGAATGGAATATAAGCCGTTTGGTGTTTCGCATCGGCAGCCAAAACTAAACATTATTTCAGTGAAATTCGACTTTTATTTTGAAAATTTCATTTTTCATTGCCACCATTTTTTGATATTGAAAAAGGGACGAATATTGGCTATTATGCTGCCCCTGGTCGCATAAATGTCCTATATACATTTCCATCGCTTATTGATACAGTTTGATTCAAAACCGTGTGCTCTTTTAGAAAAGCCTACAATTACCAGTACTTTGTTCTAGAAATCAGGAGCAAATCCAGTTTTTTACTTTTGATTTAACACGTAACCTTATGTGTGGGACACACTTCAAACGAGTTATTTCTCAGATTTCTGTTTTTGCAAATTGAACATTTATGCGAACATGTGCAGCATGTTGATGTAGAGGAAACCTCCATTTCCTGTTTGCTTTTCTTTCATATGCTAATATCTTAGCAACTATCAAAATTCCAATGTTAAAATAAAAAAATGTGAAAAAATCAATGCTTTATATTTATTTAACAAATAATTTTTGATTGATACATTCTAAATCAAGATAATAATGATTTTCTAAAAGAAATGGCCGCCAAAAGGCCAATCGGGAGCCTTAAATTTAAAAACAAAAGGTTTTTAGAATATCGTTTAGGCCGTTGCAAACATTTTTCAAAGTGTATGTCGCCCCCCTTCAAAATTGGTCCGAAAATCAGGGGACAAAAATTTTTTTTTCAACAAACTTCAAAATTTCAAATGAAATAGAAGTCTAACCAACTGAAAACAATTAGAAATGCATTTTTCTGCATTCAAAATCATATTTAGCATGTCTGGCATCTATCAAAAATATTTTCAATTTTGGTGAAAATCCAATGTACAGCACCGCAAATAGTGTTTTTTTTTTCGGCAAAAAAAAATCTCTTCAAGACTTTTATATTTGAACACAAATGATTGCAAAACAACTGGACAGGTGTAAAATGCATTTTAAAACACTTTTTTCATTCAAATGTTGAGACCATGGCTTGTAATTTCATTTTTTTATCTTTTTGCCTTCCTCGACCCCCCCCCCCCCCTCTCAACCCCAACCATAAACATCAAAAAATATTTGCAACGGCCTTAAAAAAAATTCAACACTGCCAAATAAATTTTGACCGACTTGTGTCATAGCTCAAAAGAGATTGCATTTTTGTCATCTAAATGATATAAAAAAAGATAATTGTAATTTAAAAATGGATAACTCAATTATTTTTTTAAATGCAACTATTTATTTCAAAGTCCCAAGCAATACCTACAACTTTGTCGAAGACATTGAATCGATCAAAAAATCAGTTCTCAAGTGTTTTGAAAAAGTAATCTGTAGGGACAGTTGTCAAAATTGTATTAATCTTGTATGGACGAAAGCAGTAAAATGTCTTCATCGTTCATAGAAATGGTGCACATAAAAAAGAAACAAAAAAACTTTCGAGCCAAACCGGTTAAGAGGTAGCTGTAGAAACTTAAAGTTGATAAAAAAACATATTTCATTCAAAATATCTTTTTTTTAAATCACTGATTACTTTTTAAGAACAATTCAGATAGCTTTGCACTCTTCGACAAAGTAGTTGGATTTAACATTGTTCACTCTTGACATAATTTACTTAGTTTTATTTAATCTGGGAAAAATCGATAATTTTGCTTTTCCTGTACTCAAATTAATCTTGAGATCGCAATTTCTGATCAATTCAGTGAAAAACAGGTGAACTATTCAAAAAAATTATCCGTTTATATATTTCACTAAGTTAAAGCTGTGTTTAAAGCAAATTTTTGAAAATTGTCACTCTTTGATATAGTTCAGAGCAGCGATTATTTACCAATAATATGGTTGAGATTGGCAGTGTTGCCATTTTTTAACACATGGTAAAAACTTCGGTGGGAAAATAATAATAAGATGTAAAATCAGATTCATAATTGAAAACTAGTTCGCGGTTTTATTAATCCATCTAAAGAACATTTTTTGCAAAAAAATTGCAGCTTTTTGATTTTGTAATTCCCAAATATAGTATGTCTGAGCAAGTGTGGCATTGCGTGTTGTAAGTATAGGAAAAGCGTGAGAAAGGGGGTAAATTTTGGCTGATTTTTACGTGACGTACTTTATGGATGAAGCCTTATCACTTTTACTTTATGGATGAAGCCTTATCACTTGTTCGTTATGATATGATTTTCACAAATAACTATTTTACCATTTTTTTTATTTACTATTTTTGATGAAAAAAAGGTTTGTCAGGCATAAAAGTTCATTTTAGACGAGTTACTACATGGTTAAATAAATCCCCCAAAAGTTGGATCGTTCCGCCCTACCGTCACAAGATAACGCAAAATGAACCGTGGATTCGAGATCATGAACTTAAATTACTCTTGAGAGTAAAATTCGTTGCAAATATTTTTCATGGTTTGTGTAGCCTCCCCCTTAGAAGTCGGCTTGAAACAGGTGGAAATTGTTTTTTTTTTCAAAAACTTTTTTTATGGAAATAGAAGTTAAATCAACTTTAAAAAATAAAATGCATTTTCTTGTTGAAAATCGAGCAGAACTTAGTGTGTCAAATGTTTACAATGGCCCTTTTGTGAGTTTTTCCTTTTGTGAGTTTATAAATTATTTAAAATAATTTCTAAATTGTATTCAACAGTTGATTTTTTACTGCTAACGAAACAAACCGAATGAACCAATCATATTCGAATAAAGAACTATTGCTTTTCCAGAATCTGCACCCGTTACCTGAGTTGTTTATCTTTCCTGTGAGTTCCCAAGGTTTGTTTATATATTTATATATTTTTTTGCTGTCCTGTTTTGCAACGATTCCGCCCCATCCATCTTCACCCTTAGTGACCCTTTCTCTTTCCGGAAGGCATCCTACCACCCACCCACCTTCCCCCACCCACATGTAGTCATAAATAAAAACAAAACGACGATGTTTGTCTCGAAAGTGGCCAACGGTGCGCCACCATTTGTATGGTTAGGGCGTTAGGGTGACCATATTTTGATGCTTTTTTTTAATGTGTGTATTTTTTATTTTCTAACGATCGAATAAAAAATTTAATTTGATTTTTTTTAAATGCATCATTTGAAATGGTCACTCTATTTGTTATCCTAATAAAAAGGCTCACTTCCTCTGAAACTAACTGAGTCTGTATGTCGGTGTGTGTTTGTATGTGGGTGCTCTCGATAAAAAAAAAACTAGAACAAACACAAGCGTTCCATCGCAGCATCGCACAATTCCCGTACAATCGCATAGTTATTCAACAACAACAAAAAATAACACATAAAAGCTACAAGAGAGTGAGAATATTATCAGCAATGGTGCAAATAATAACCGGCAATGGATTTATGCAATCATATTGCTCCTCGGGATCGAAACAAACGCTTGCACGGGGGACGTTACAAAAAAAATAATAGTAACCGACAATAGCACGTAACAGTTTTCCTATAATGGGGCCAGTGCTTCACTAACTGGGTGCAGGAAAGCTGTGAAAAAACAAATCTAAATGGAGTAGGGAAATACTGCAGATTTGAAGGTAACTATTACTTAATTTTAAAAAAATCTCCTTAGCAAAAATCACCAACACTTTTCACCAACCACCAGATGATATCTTTAAGTAAGAAAATGAATTGACATTTTCCCCCCTCACAATTTCCCCTCTTTTCACCCTCCCCCATGAGCAGAACTGATAAAAGGGCCACGACGACGACTTGCCAAAGTTATTGACGGGTTGACCAGCAGCAGTGGTTTGATACCGGATTTTTTTTTTCCTTTTCGGGGAAAACCTCTGGTTGTCACTCGAGTGGAATCGAAATAAACATTGCTTTCAGATTCGTTGACAGGGAGCAGAAATATCACCGACAGGAAATTGAGAACTCGATAAGGAAAAACTACTGTTTGGGAAGAGGGGAAAGGGTGATGATTTTCAAAGTTTAAGAAAATTATTGAGAATGCCCAAAAAGGAATGTAACCTTCAAAATCCTAATTAAATCATGTAAACCCGTTTTGTTAGTAAAAAGATTCTGTATTTGAAGGATATATTATAAAGCATAATTTTCATAATTGTTAACTAGATTTCAAAAATCTAAAACTATTCAACTAACCTCCATTAACAGCGTCGTTAAAATACACAGATAAAAAGTTCGTTGAGCCAACTTAACCACATGCATAATCAAAACTGTGTGCCTAATTTTCCTCAGAAAACGGATATCCATCGCCGATGGAAAGTGAAGAAAGGGGCCACCCCCTCTCCACTGCCGTGCCAACCCGGTGCCGTTCGCTTATCCTGATAAGGTATTTTTAATTAATCCTTTTTCTCATCTCCACGTCTCCACGTGCTCTAACCTTCGAAACTCACCTGTCGGTCGGATCCTCTTGGTTTTGGCCGAGGATGCACCAGCCAACAGGGTGCTTTTTTTTCTACCCTCTCTCTCTCCCTCTCTAATGTTGAAGGACGGCACAACCGGGGCAAAAAGTATCAGAGAGTATCAAAATCCCGAGCTAAAATCCAATTATTTTTGCAAAAATGAAATTACAGAGCAAACGACGTTCCTGCGGATGCTGCTGCTGCTCACCAACTGACTGACTGACTGGTTAAGGAGGTTCAACCTGGCGACCTTTCCCTTCGGGTTTTTTTTTCATGCAGCTACTTTGTAGTCAAGGACCACCCTTCCCAGAACGACGGCGAGTCGTGCGGTGGAAAATAATTCCCACAAAAGATCTTTAAATTAAAATGGATATGGATACCCGCCTGGAAAGGGGGACCTCTTTTGGGAGGAAATGGATATGTAAATCCGGGGGAATCGACTTCAGACCCCTGCACTGGCTTTGAGCAAATCTCTAGAAGAAAACGTTTATGTTATTTTAGTATATTTGTTATTTTTTAATTTTCAAGAACAATCTCTTAGAAATATTCAAACTGTACAGATTTTTTTATCTGTCCTGGGTATATTTTCTCTTTTTAAATATTTTTTGATAGCCTTAGTGGTATTTGAAATTAAGATTTTTTAGATAATGGTTAAATTATCGCTTTTTATTAGTGTGTCTGAAACCAATATGATTCAATATTTTTGTCTTTACTCCAAGCGTTCAAAAATGCCAAAACTTTTGACTTTGAGAGCCAAATCTGCTTTTTTCGAAAAATTGAATGTTTGGCCCTTTTGAAATGTTAGTCTGGATTTGAAAATGTTGAAAATAATGTTTTTGAAACGATCGGAAAATTTCAAGAATGTTTCATAATTTAACATTGTAAATCGGACCATTCCTTGCTGAGATATCGACATTAGAAAATTGTGGGTTGTTTGGGTGAGACTTAGAAAACATCAATTTTCCTGTTTTTAAACCTTTGCATGGCAATATCAAGGTCGTATCAACAAAGTTTTAAAAAGCAAAATACAGAGAATTTTCTGAACTTTTCAAAATAATTTTTTTAAAGGTAGGCAAATATGTGTACTAATTTTAAAAAAGGAAAACTGCGACTATTTAAAAAAAAGTTACCTAAAAATGGCTATAACTTGAAAACGGTGCACTTTATCAAAATTTCACTCAAGTACTTTTTGATTGCAAATTTGATTTTACATCGAAAAATGAAGTTGAAAAATTTTTGCGACCAGTATTTCGATTTTTTGAAAAAATCTGTATTGATTCAAAAATTCTTAACTCAGTCAAAAAATGTTTGCACAATCTGGAATTTTTTGGAAAGTTGGCAGTTGATGTCCCCTAAAGAATGTCAAAAAATAAAAATAGTGTTTTTGCAAATCAAGCTTTGGTGACAAAAAGTTAAAGGAAGACACCAAATCGATCAAAAAAATCCTTCAAAAGATACAGATTTTTGAATTTTCATGCATTATTTTTGTATGGAAGGCTGCCAAATTTGAACAGTGAATCTACTGAGAATGCTGTTTTGACATGTTTGGTCGGTGCATCTATTTTAAAAGTTAAAGTTCCTAACAAAGAACGATATAAAATTTCAAAATTTGAATACTGGATTAAGGGGTTACATACATGTGAATAAGCAAAAATGTCAGAGGGTGATTTGAACAAACCCTTAATTTTTTTTTAAATCTGTTTTCAGGGCATTAAAGTATACAATTTCAACTATTAACAAAATAAATTTTAAGACATTCGGTTGTACCATTGCCGAGATATATCTATTTGATGTTAGCAGTTTCAAAAAATGGGTGCCACGATATCTACACACTGCTAAGACCAAATCGGCTCAAAATTTTGGTGAAGCCTCGTTAAACCTGCTCCGTGTGAATGACGAAGGCCGATTTAAAAATAGTTTATTTTGAAAAAAAGATAAAAATATGTTTATGTTTGTCATACAAATATCGCCGGTTTTTGATATTTTTAAAATGCGAAATTTTGACTTCGGGCTTCGTCATGCACACAGGATATGACTTGCGAGTCTTCACTCCAAATTTCAGCAAATTTGGTCCATACTATATTGAGATATCGTGGCACCCGTAAATCAACTCGGTGTTTAGAGAAAAACGCTCACAAAGTTTGACAGTTCGATTTGCGCATGGCAAAATATTGAGTGTAAATCGTCTCTTATTCAGTTTAATCATGAAATATCTTCATGAAACTTTAAAGGGAGCAGCTGTGGCTGAATGGTTACAGTGTTTGCTTTGTAAGCGAATGGTTCTGGGTTCGATTCCCATCTGCTCCCATCGAGAAAGTTAAGGACATAGAAATACTTGAAATGCTGAATATAAACGAAAAATCAAAGTCGCCGAAGGCGGGGTTCGAACCCCCGTCCTTTGGATTGGTAAGCAAAAATGCTAACCACTAGGCCATGGCGACTTGGTGAGCATAGACTGGAATTAGGAATACTGTTACAACCAACCCGCAACGCCTTTCGAGGTGTATCCTCTCCTACTAACATTGAGTCCAAAACCTCCCCACAAACATCTATACCACTAAGGTGACGTAGGGGTCCTTGCGCACTTTAGATAGGTGTTTACTAACGATCCTTCATATCCCTGAGGATAGCTTGGACCCGGCCTGGACCCCCTTATGCCCTGGGCTGTATTACACACTCATCAAAAGATGAAGACATGGTATCTCCCGTGTTGGATTATTGTTCCGGATGAGGGTCTAACACAACCAGACCAAACAGAGGGATAAGCGTTGTAGAGCCTTCCGGTGGTGGGAAAAAACGAAACTATTGGCACTACGCCCCCCGGGGCATGGCCTTCCTCTAACGTGGGATTTCTGCTCCAGCGCCTCTGACGAGACAGGAGAAACCGGGACCGACGTTTTACTTCACCATCCGATAGAAGCTCAGTGGATAAGGCGGGAATCGAACCCGCGTCTCATAGCATTATCGGGATCGGCAGCCGAAGCCGCTACCCCTGCGCCACGAGACCCACGTTCTTTTCCGGTGGTGGGGCGTCCTCCAAATAATAAAAAAAAATATCTTCATGAAACTTTCAATAGTGATTGAAAATCATCTTTTTAGTGCTTTAATAAATTTCTGTAATATGAAATTTTATAATTTATGGGTCCCCTTAAATGTTGTTGCTTTGCAATATTTTCTTGATTCATAGTTATTTTTCATAGTGTTTTTTATTTCAATATATTTCGTTTCGTTTATTCAAATTTCAAATTTGTTTCAAATTTTGAAGCCTTAGAAAAACAAATTCTCTCTGATTAAATTATTTATTTATTTTGCATTTTTGAAAAATGTGTGTAACTATTCTTATTAAAAAAAAAGGTGCATTTGCTCATGCTTTCAAAGCATGTTTTAATAGTAGTTTATGCAACAAGTTGCAAAAATAGGATTTTTTTAGTACGAGTCGTACATTTATCCAACGAGGTTCACCGAGTTGGATGAATACGAAGAGTGCTGAAAAAATCAAGTTTTGCAACGAGTTCCATAAAACATTTTTTGCAATTCCGAAAACAGCCATTGAGTGAAATTTTAAGTAAAATTTTCATGTACTTTATCAATAAATCGTTTAAATCTAAAAAAAATTGAAAAGTCTTGCTTTTCGAAACAAGTGCTGAAAAGTTCTACTTTGCAGCACCCATTTCAGTGCTGAAAAGTAGAACTTTTCAGCGTTTATTTTGAAAAGTGTTGCTATTCGATTCTGTTATTTTTGGTACAGAAAAGTAGGCTTTTTCGTCGTTCAAGAATGACAGGAAAAGTAAGTAGTTTCACGACGGAATTGCAAAATAGTAGTTTATGCAACAAGTTGTAAAAAGAAGATTTTTTTCAGCATGAGTCGTACATATATCCAACGAGGTTTACCGAGTTGGATAAATACGACGAGTGCTGAAAAATCAAGTTTTGCAACGAGTTGCTTACAACATTTTTTGCAATTCCGAAAAACGCTTCTTGAATGGAATTTAATGTCAAACATTCATGCGTTTAGTAAGTTCACCGTTCAAAAGAAAAAAATATTTTAAAATGTTACTTTTCGATAATAGTGTTGAAAAGTTCAACTTTTCAGCACCCATTTCAGTGCTGAAATGTAGAACTTTTCAGCACTGGTATTGAAAGGTATTAATTTTCCTTTCTGTTATTTTTGGTAGGGAAAAGTAGGCCGTTTCGTTTCTCCTGAAGGACAGTAAAAGTTGACAGTTTTACAGCGAAATTGCAAAAAGGAATATTTAAACCCCAGCAGAATATAAATAAATTAAATAATAAATTATTAAAAGATAAATAAATGAAATAGTTATAATTTGAAGAAAAATCATGGCAAGGCTATCATTTCTTAAAATAAATTATTAATTTGAAGTGATCGTAATTAAAATCTCTCAGAAATTTAATGAAAATTTTCATCTGAGCATTTTTTTGATATGCTTCACATTTTTTACACAATTTGAAATATTGTTTGCTGGTATCAATGTTTTTTTCAATGAAATAAGGCTGGTACAAATTTTATTAAATTTTTTTTTCCACCCACCTTCCCCTTTCAAAGTCGGGACGAAAAATTAGAAGACAAAAAAAATGGTTTTTAAAAACTTCCAATTTCGAATTGTTACTATTTGAGTCCACATCTTAAAATAGGGTTACAATCAAGAGACAAGACCTAGCAAGTATAAGGTTGGAATCTGTTTAAAATATTTTTGATCGAAAAACGAGACATTCAACATTATCGATTTTGTTAAACTTTTATTTATTATTTAAAAAATAAGAAACACCAATTTCTCTAAATTGTGGTGCTACAATTCTTGTTATTTTAAGAAAAATTGCATATATATTAAAGTGATAACAGCTTCAATCTTGCAAGGTAATTAACGCTTGCTTGGAACCCTGTTTTGACAATTCAATTCGATTAGAACCCAGAAAGTAACGTTTCGCTTCTCCATATAGGGTCTTTAATAAAAACAGCCATAAAATGTAGAGAAAAGCATGATCCATTCAAAAATTATTTTTTTCCAGAGATCATTTTTTTATTGTTTGAAGGACATATGTTGAATTGTTATCAATTTTTTTTTAATTTATTTTGCCAACAACAGCTTGAATTTTGTTCAAATTACTTTTTCTACAACAATAATGTTCATTTTCATTAAATTTTTGTCATTTTTGCGAGTTGCTTCTCTGTTAGCTTCAATCCCAAAGGAAGATTTTTTTTTGTATCCATTAAGGAGGATAAGAAGATAGATCCAAAAAGTATAGCTGTAAGGATCCTCAAAAACTCTTCTAAGACTCAACGAAATCAATTTTTAAACTAATTAAAAACTTTATTTGAATTGATTAAAAAACAAACAAATTTAACCAAAGATTGGTAACACCACATAAATTGACAACGGAATTACAGTCCAGACTCAATTATCCGAAGGTCTTGACAAAATTTCGCTTCGGATAACCGAATCACAAAAAAAAATAGTTTGGATAATCGAGTCTGTATTAAAAAAGCATTTTTTTCTGACAAATAAAAAATATTATTTTCACTGCTTCACACACATAATATTTAAAATTACACAGATCAATTTACAGAGAAAAACCTCCTTCAGGGATCATTCTGCATTCTAATTATTTCCATTCACCTCTAGATCGGCTGCCTGCTGCACACCTGTGGAATATTAGTTGGCAGCCCAGCCCGGTGGCACTCCTTTGAAAGGATCAGATTTGCACAACCATTCTGTCATGGATTAGTTGTGATGGTGAAAGGTTATAGAAGCACATATTTCTTTAGATTTCATCAATGGTATTTTTCTGTTTAAAATTTGAAATATTTCAACTGCTATTAGATGAACCTAAACAAAATTACTGAAAGCCATAACACCATTCACTCGACACCTTTACGACAACCGTATACCATACTTAACGGTGTCGTCATAAATGTCAACAGTGTTTACACGCACCTCGCTGCCTGATAATTATGGAAAATTGTTGCAATTTAATCCCTGAACCCTCGCATTATAATTAAAGTATAATGAATGTGACTCAAATTACGCCCATTTCAAGCTGTTTTGCTCCCAGACCATCAAGTTGCTCTAATGGGGATGAAAAAGCAACAGCACCAAGGGTGAGAGTGAAAAAAAGGAGTAAACATCCTTGGCTTGGGAAAAATTGCTAGGATTTAATTAAATTCGAGATACGCAAACACACCCACTTGTACGCCATTTCTATATTTACTCACCCGCACACGCACACGCTCATTTCGAGAGGAGGAACATTTCGAAATTTGGGGGATAGGATTCCACCTCGTCACGTCGTCGTCGTCATCTTCGGGTCGACATGAAGAAGGCAAACACAAACAGAGCGGGAGCCTACTTTCGAAACTAGCTCCTGTGGAACCCTTGCTTGCTTTGCCAGGCAACTCATCCGAAAGGTAATGGTAATAATTTCCAGGAAAATGGGTACCTTAATTTCCCTCCCACGCAACGGGGATGAAGAAGGATGAAGGGTGGGTGGAAAAAGACTTTGCATAGTTGGAAAAAGGACATAAATTTGGAAGTTTTAAATAAAAATGACTTGAAGGTATAACTGTTTCTTCAAACTTAGTCTTCAAACCAAGTCTAGACTGAATTTTGACCGATTTTTCAGTCCAACATCCCAGTATCCCTCATCAGTCGTAATCCAGTCCGCCTATTGCTTGCCACCAACTTTCCACGGTGGAACCGTTTTGCTTATCGCTTTACAGTTATGGGTTTGTTATGCTCTCTGGAAGCTCTTCCTTGCTCCTTGCTCGGGGAAAAGTAAGTAACCTCAGCGAAAAAAAAAAAAAACCAGGAAATCGACGCTCATTTTTCACTCGATTTTACGATGGCAACAACATGGCGCCACCTTAACCATAACCTCCCCTGGTGGTCCATTCGACCGTGGTTCGGGGGCTCATTACTTTGGCAAATAGTTGTGGATAATTGAGGGTGAATGTTTGGATACTTTCGAGATTTCCATTTAAGTTCAAGCTTTTTGGGTTATTGGAGGTTAGGGGAGGTTTATGCTTTGATGACGAAAATGGTGAATTTCAGTGTTGTTTAAAAAAAAAACATTTGTTTGACCTGCACAGAAACCAAAAATCAAACTATAACAAATATTTAAATGCTAAGTATAAATCCAATATTCATTGTTTTTTCATGGGCGATATCTCACTGATTTTCAATATTTGAGAAATAAACTTTAGTTATTTTACTATCCTTAGAATTATGAAATAGATCAAGATATTTTTTTCAAAACCTCCAATGCGAGTTTTCTATGTACATAGAACTTTTTGAAAAAGTAAGCATTTTATTTTTCCAAATTTTCAAACCAAGCCATTGAAATTAGAAAAAAAGTCAAAATAAGTATGTTGACCACTTTTCGAATATGACGCAAGTATGGTTGAAGAAAACCTTTTCATGTGTTTCGAACGGGCACCTTATGTTGGCAAATCAACACATTCAATCCAAAGCTATTTGTTTTTATTTCAATTCACAAACTAGCCTGGGGTTTGTTCAGGGTTGCTATTCTCACAGAATATGTTCGAAAAGCAAAATTCACATAAAAAAGCTGACGTTATCTTTCTTTTTTCTTGTGCTTTTGACAACAAGCTCATTTTTGATCTAAAACATATTTTAAGGACAACATATCCGCTATAAAAACAACAATTTGAGCAAACATGACATAGAATTTGAATATACAAATCTATTGAAAACATACAAAAATTTGAAATTCTAAATATTTAAAGTACTATAAAAATTAATGGTACCTAATAAACATTCCAAAATTGAAATATTTTTTCGCCAATTTTTCATTAGCCCGCAAAATTGTTCAGAGACTTCTCCAAAATGTTGACCATCGATTATTAACTAAACTTTTTAGGCGCCATATTGCGTGATTGGTTCAAATATACAAGTTTCAAAACAAAGCTCACAACTGACCATACTATAATGGCGTCCAAATAATCTAGAATCGGTATCTTGAGAACGGAATTTCTACATTTAAAACATACAAATTTTAATTTCACATTTAACAAAAAAAAATTCGGCAAAATAACGATTTTTTAAATCTATCTAATTTATTGAAAATAATCTAATTTTTTGGAAAACGTTTTGAAATTTTGAAAAAATGCTCCGTTTCTGAGGCAAATGCATCTAAATTTTGATATTTGCGAGTTATAAAATACAACCACAAAATAACTGTATATTCGAATATTCAATTCAAGATAAACATTTGAAAAGAGTTTCCTATGTAAAATCAGACCCTTTTTAAATTCTGAAGTTCTGAACTTCTTGAAAATCCTACCCGGGCAGACGGTAATAACAAAATTAATAATATTTCAATAACAAATCCTGTTAAAATAACAAAAAGTGTTATTATTTTATCCTGAAGTTCAACTTCAAGAAGAAAAAATAATAACAGTTTCTGATAAAATAACAAAATTTGGTATTGAAGTGATATTAAATTGAAAATGTTTAATAACACGCTAATAAGAGGAAATGTTATACATTTCAAAAACTCTCTTAATAACAAAATTTGTTATTCGTTCGGTATACTGACTTAGAAATAAAATTACCATAAATCGCACTAATGGAAAAGTGTCCATAACACAATCTGTTATTATTTTTTCTTTTGTTAACTATGTTTTGATCTTTGGGATAATTTTGTCTTATTTCGTCGGGGTCATTATTTTGGCCATGAAATGGGGTCCTTAAGCTAAAATTATTCTAAAAAGTTGAAATATTGAAAGCTGATTTTTTTAATTATTTGATATACCCCCTAAGGGACTTTGTTTAAAATGGTTACAACTATGGGATAATTTTGACCAATTTCGTCGGGGTCATTATTTTGGCCATGAAATGGGGTCCTTAAGCAAAAATCATTCTTAAAAGTTGAAATTTTGAAAATTGATTTTTTAATTATTTGATATACCTTCTAAAGGACTTTGTTTAAAATGGTTAGAACTATGGAATAATTTTGACCAATTTCGTTGGGGTCATTTTTTTGGCCATGAAATGGGGTCCCTAAGCTTAAATTATTCTAAAAAGTTGAAATTTTGAAAGTTGATTTTTTTAATTATTTGATATACCCCCTAAGGGACTTTGCTAAAATTGGC
The DNA here is from genome assembly GCF_015732765.1 of Culex quinquefasciatus. Lineage (NCBI taxonomy): Eukaryota > Metazoa > Arthropoda > Insecta > Diptera > Culicidae > Culex > Culex quinquefasciatus. The sequence goes on along the minus strand of NC_051863.1, from coordinate 190,386,684 downwards.
TAGAACTATGGGATAATTTTGACCAATTTCGTCGGGGTCATTATTTTGGCCATGAAATGGGGTCCCTAAGCTTAAATTATTCTAAAAAGTTGAAATTTTGAAAGTTGATTTTTTTAATTATTTGATATACCCCCTAAGGGATTTTACTAAAATTGGCTAGAACTATGGAATAATTTTGACCAATTTCGTCGGGGTCATTATTTTGGCCATGAAATGGGGTCCTTAAGCTAAAATTATTCTAAAAAGTTGAAATTTTGAAAGTTGATTTTTTTAATTATTTAATATACCCCCTAAGGGATTTTACTAAAATTGGCTAGAACTATGGAATAATTTTGACCAATTTCGTCGGGGTCATTATTTTGGCCATGAAATGGGGTCCTTAAGCTAAAATTATTCTAAAAAGTTGAAATTTCGAAAGTTGGTTTTTTAATTATTTGTTATAACCCCTCAGGGATTTTACTAAAATTGGCTAGAACTACGAAATATTTTTGACCAATTTCATCGGGGTCATTTATTTCACCATTAAATGAGGTTTCAAGCTAAAATTAATCCGATAGAATAAACTTTTGAGAGTTCTTTTTTTTAATTTTGTTATATTCCCTTACGGAATTAATTTATTTATTTATAATTTTTGAAGTGTGAATAACAAAAACTGTTATTATTTTCACAGAGCCAGGAACCGGAGCTGACGTTGAAATTCGAGCTGGAGTGAGACCTCGGAGACTGCATCGGATTCATCTAATTTTCAGCAACTTTTACTTGGAGTCGGAATCGGTGAAGTCGGGTATTTTTGGAGAGCTGAAGTCGTCGTTGGCGTCATATCCTGCATCCAGAGTCGGAGTTGTCTTCAAAGTATGGATTCAAAGTCGCTTGGAGGTACCCGACTCTGCAGCCCTGACTAGTATAGAGGAGTTATGGCAACTGCAGGTTTATTTGCAAATTACAAATAAACCAAAACAATAACTTTTTTTGTTATGGAGACATACCAGTTCAATAACATTTTTTGTTATTATGCTGCTCCACCTCTCCGCACAAAATAACAAATCTTGTTATTCCTTCATGATTCCTTCTGTGTTATTGGTTTGTTATTGCAATAACAACATAATAACAGTTTAAGTTATTCTTCGAACAAATCTTTGTTATTGATTTTTGTTATTTTAACAACTAATCCGATCATCCCAATAACATATTTCGATCTTCTCACAATATCAAAAACTGACCTTCCCAAGTTATTTCCGTCTGCTCGGGTATTTCAGACTTATTTTTTTTAAGTTCACATAATTTTCAAAAAATAGTTATCAAGAAAAACATTTCAAAAGGACCAAACAGAGCAATTCTCTACGAAATCGGTATTTTTTCTTCAATTTTATTTTTTTATTCGGCTGGAACTTATTTGGTGCCTTCGGTATGCCCAAAGAAGCCATTTTGCATCATTAGTTCGTTAATATAATTTTGCATACAAATTTGGCAGCTGTCCATACAAAAATGATCTGTATCTTATGAAGGAATTTTTTGATCGATTTGGTGTCTTCGGCAAAGTTGTAGGTATGGATACGGGCTACACTGGAAAAAATGAACCACGGTAAATATTTTTTGGGGATTTTTATTTAACGTTTTGTCACTAAAACTTGATTTCCACAAAAACTATTTATAATTTTCTGATTTGTTTTAGAAGACATCAAATGCCAACTTTTCAGAATTTTCTAGGTTGTGCAAAAAATCTTTGACCTTTTTTTCTTAGATTTTTTTAATCAATACTGATTTTTTTTCAAAAAATCGAAATGTTGGTCGCAAAAAAATTTCAACTTCATTTTTCGATGTCAAATAAAATTTGCAATCTAAAAATACTTTAGTGAAATTTTGATAAAGTGCATCGTTTTCAAGTTGAATCCATTTTAGGTGACTTTTTTTTTTAAATAGTCGCAGTTTTTAATTTTTTAAAAATTAGTGCACATGTTTGCCCACCTTTAAAAAAATATTTTGGAATAGTTGAGAAAATTCTCTATATTTAGCTTTTTTGAACTTTGTTGATACGACCCTTAGTTGCTGAGATATTCTCACCCAAACAACCCACCATTTTCTAATGTCGATATCTCAGCAACTAATGGTCCGATTTACAATGTTAAAGTCTGAATCCTTTGTAAAATTTCCCAAACTATTCGAAAAAAATATTTTAAATTTTTTTAAACCGAGACTAACATTTCAAAAGGGTGTGATATTGAATGTTTGGCCCTTTTGATATGTTAGTCTTGATTTAAAATATGAAAATATTGGTTTCGAAATGATCCCTAAATTTTATAGAGAATCAGATTTTCAAAAATATTACACTACACTAATGTTAAAAATGAAAACGTGCAATTTTTTTTTAAAGTAACCTAACAATGGCTTTAACTTGAAAACGGGGCACTTTATCAAAATTTCATTAAAGTACTTTTGGATTGCAAATTTGATTTTACATTGAATTTTTTTTTTCATTTTCAATATTTCGATTTTTTGAAAAAAAAACCGGATTGGTTCAAAAATTCATAACTCGGCCAAAAAAATTTTGCGCATTTTGGAAATTTCTGAAAAGTTGAAAAGAAAAAAATAAAAATAGTGGTTTTGCAAATCAAGTTTTCGTGACATAAAGTAAAATTGAAAATCACCAAAAATAATTTTTACCGTTTATCGTTTTTTCTGTGTAGTCTTTATCCATACCTATAACTTTGCCAAAGACACCAATCAATCAAAAAAACCCTTCAAAAGATACAGATTTTTGAATTATCATATATCGTTTTTGTATCGACAGCTGCCAAATTTGTATGGAAAATTTTATGGACAAACTGATGCAAATCGGCTTCTTTGGGCATACCAAAGGCATCAAAAAACGTTCAGTCTAATTAAAAATCGGAAAATCTGATCTCTTGTGACATTTACCACTCCAATCACTTTTCCAATAAACAAAGAAAAATCTTTCAAAAATGAAACCTCAATTAAACCGACCCCAAAAATTGCTCCTCATTAATTCTAACGAGTCACAAACGATCAAAACCCTCAACTCATCACTCACCCTGAAAGTCATCTTCAAACGACAACTCAATGCATAATCTACCAGCGCCAGGACGTAGTAGCGCTCCAGGGTCGCGTCCAGTCCCAGCTCAACGCTTAAAACTATTCTCCAAGAACAAAAGCAATTATTTCGTACTTTTGATCACTTCACAAACTATCCCCTCCTCAACCTCCTCCAGGATGAGTGTCGAGCGGGACGACGCACAAATAAAATTTGCATCAGCTCATTTATCATCATCATCGTCGTCGTCGTCGTCGTTTCAGTTCAGGGGGCCTGGTGTCTCATCGTCATAATTTTCTCATTTCGTGTGTCATCTCGACGAGCTCGTGAGCAAGCAGCGACCACAAACTTCTGGTCAATTCTCCTGAATCGACTACTGCTGCTGCTGCTGCTGCTTCTGTTTCTACTGAGCAGTAAATCTTCTGTTCCGCTGTACCTTTCCTTGACTGTAGCAGGGTTTCTCAGAATTTTAATCATTTTATATTTTTATTTAAATTAAAAATTCTATGAAATATTCACTGTCCAAGAAAAAACAGAAATAGTAAGATCATGAAATCAAACAACTTGAAGAACTCCTGCCATTTCCAGAAATCTATGACAGGTCAACGACTAACAGTCGCAACGATGACAACCGTGACAATAACACACAACTTCACCAGCTGATTCCGGCGCGACGAAAGCTCTTATTGTGCGGCAAGATGACTCTCCTATAGCCGTGATGAGTGCTGCTGTGCTGTTCCGAGCTTTGCTGGCCTAAATATTCTGATGAGAGTTTGACCACAACACCGGCGGCGGGCGGCCGTGGCAGGGCATAAAGTACCAATGAGTTGCGAATCATTCACGGAATAGAAAATAAGGAATCATGCACATTTATCAAGCACACAATTTGCAAGTTTAATGAGTTGAAATTATTCTGGCTGCCTGAGAGGAGAGGGGTGGGGGGTTGGCAGGACGGAAGAGTGTTCGTCGAGTTGAGATGGGTTGGGCAGTCGTCCTTGTTGGGATTTAATGGAGATCTTCTCAAGACGACGACGATGATGAAGGTTGTGGTGGTGGTGGTGAATCCGAAACTAGTGAGAGTGAAGTGATTTAATTTATAGTTTAGTGCTCAAGTAAGCTTCGAAGCAGGAATTGTACAACGGATAAAGTGTGGCATGTATTCCAGGGAAGGAAAGTTTCAGCAACTGAGTTGTAGAAGCATACATTTTGAATTGAAGAAACTTCGACATTAGATTGAAGAATGTTTAAGAAAGATTGAATTATATTATTTTAAACTTTCATTTTGAAATATTTTTTGTATCAATTCAAAAGTAAACATATTTCGTTACTTGATTCCATAAAAGCAATTCTTCCAAGAATTAGCAAATTTAACTATTCTATTTTTGTATTAGGATTAAACATTGTGTGTACCTTTTTTACCAAAGAAGACACTTTGCTTATGTCCATACAAATCTGCATACAGTTTTAGCAATCGTCCATACAAAAATTCTATGAAAATATACAAAAACTGCATCTTCTGAACGAATTTTCTGGTCAATGGTGCCTTGAGCAAAGTTGTAGACTTCTCAGAAAAAAATTTAACACTCTAAAAATATTTACTCGTTTTTTTATTCGTCATTTCACACCAGATAATAAATCGCTCAATTTTTTTTTAAATCTCGTATTGGATATGTTTTAGATGACACTAAATTACATATTTGGAGGTATGGCAAAAGTTGCCAATTTTTCGAAAAAGTTTTTTTAACCTGGAAAAAAGAATTTTTTTTATTATATTTTTTAGATGTAAAATCATATTTTCAATCAAAATGTAACTTACATAAAATTTTATATTTGATTGGAGTTCCATTTCCATACAATAATCACTTACAACTTTTTTTTTTGACAAAAAGGTGCCTGTAAAAGAAATTACCAGGCTTGACGATATCTATAAAAAATATTTTTGAAACGATCAAAAAAATGCTAAAAAATTGGCTAAAAAGACATTGAAGATTGGACCAATGGTTGCGGAGATAAAGCCTCTGAATTAAGACAGAAAAAAAAAGTTTATTTTACATCACAAAAGAGCGCAGATTTTTTATGTATCGTAAACCGGGGTGGGATTGAAACGTTGAAGATTTTCAAGCAAAATTAAATTATGAAATAAAAACAAACGATATGGTTTGGAACAATACTAAGCTTTGAACACTTCGTTACCAAGTATTCTCAGGAAGTGATCTTCAAAAAATTTTGAAAAGTTTTAAAAATTAGTCAACTTTTATTTTTTTTTTTTTTTTTTTTTAAATTTATATTTATTCAAATTTCTTTTCCATGTACATTCATTCAGTTAAAATATTATTGAGTGTCCAATCACAAACGATGACTTTTCACCTCAATTTTAAATACTAGCAACTTTCATTTATTCATGAAATATTGTAGCTTTCGCTATTCAGTGATTTCAAATGTAGGAGGTCCTACATGTACAAAAGGGAAAAGGGATACCTTAAAACTAACTTATAAACTATATAAAGAGCGGATCAATGCAGCTGAAGACTGCAATGATTTTTGTCGAAATGCATCAATTATCTTATTGGACATAACATCCAAAGTGTCAACTTCGGCTAATTGATGAAGTTCACTGGTGCTGAACCAGGGAGGAAGTTTCAGAATCATTTTCAGAATTTTGTTCTGAATCCTCTGAAGTTTTTTCTTCCTGGTTAAGCAACAGCTTGTCCAGATCGGCACAGCATAAAGCATGGCAGGTCTGAAAATTTGTTTATAAATTAACAGTTTATTCTTGAGACAAAGTCTAGAATTCCTGTTTATAAGTGGATACAAACATTTAATATATTTGTTACATTTAACCTGGATACTTTCAATGTGATCCTTGTAAGTAAGGTTTTGTCAAAACCAAGTCCAAGATATTTCACTTGATCCTCCCACTTTAAATTTACCTCATTCATCTTTATAATGTGATGACTTTTTGGTTTAAGAAAATCAGCCCTTGGTTTGTGAGGAAAATAATAAGTTGAGTTTTTGCAGCATTTGGAGTAATTTTCCATTCTTTCAAATAAGAATTGAAAATATCCAAGCTTTTTTGTAATCTTCTTGTGATGACACGAAGGCTTCTGCCTTTGGCGGAGATGCTTGTGTCATCAGCAAAAAGTGATTTCTGACATCCTGGGGGCAAATCAGGCAAGTCAGAAGTAAAAATATTGTATAAAATTGGACCCAAAATGCTTCCTTGAGGGACGCCAGCACGTACAGGTAGTTGATCAGATTTGCTATTCTGATAACATACCTGCAGAGTACGATCCGTCAAATAATTTTGAATAATTTTCACGATATAAATCGGAAAATTAAACCTTTTCAATTTCGCAATCAAACCTTTATGCCAAACACTGTCAAATGCTTTTTCTATGTCTAGAAGAGCAGCGCCAGTAGAATAGCCCTCAGATTTGTTGCTTCGAATTAAATTTGAAACTCTCAACAACTGATGAGTAGTTGAATGCCCAAGGCGAAATCCAAACTGCTCATCAGCGAAAATTGAATTTTCATTAATGTGCGTCATCATTCTATTAAGAATTATTCTTTCGAATAATTTACTAATAGATGAAAGCAAACTAATGGGCCGATAGCTTGAGGCTTCAGCAGGATTTTTATCCGGTTTCAAAATCGGAATTACTTTGGCATTTTTCCAACTACTGGGAAAATATGCCAAATCAAAACATTTGTTGAAAATTTTGACCAAGCAACTTAAAGTTGCTTCTGGTAATTTTTAATTAAAATGTAAAAATGCCATCCTCACCAGGGGCTTTCATATTTTTAAATTTTTTGATAATAGATTTTATTTCATTCAGATCCGTATTAAAAACTTCATCTGATGAAAATTCTTGTTCAACAATATTCTGAAATTCTATTGAAATTTGATTTTCAATAGGACTCAAAACATTCAAGTTGAAATTATGAGCACTCTCAAACTGCTGAGCAAGTTTTTGAGCTTTTTCCCCATTAGTTAATAGAATATTATCACCATCTTTTAAAGAAGGGATGGGTTTTGAGGTTTCTTAAGAACCTTTGAAAGTTTCCAAAAAGGTTTGGAATAAGGTTTAATTTGTTCGACATCTCTTGCGAACTTTTCATTTCGCAGGAGAGTGAATCTGTGGTCAATAACCTTTTGCAAATCTTTTGAATTCGCTTCAGTGCAGGATCACGAGAACGTTGATACTGTCTTCGGCGAACATTTTCAGACGAATCAGAAGCTGAAGATCGTCATCAATAATGGGAGAATCAAATTTGACTTGGACTTTAGGAATAGCAATATTCCTAGCATCCAAAATTGCATTAGTTAAAGATTCCAAGGCTGAATCAATATCAGCTTTGGTTTCTAAAACAAAATCATGATTTAAATTATTCTCAATATGATGCTGATACCTGTCCCAATTAGCTTTGTGGTAATTAAACACAGAACTATTGGGTCTGGTAACTGCTTCATGAGAAAGTGAAAAAGTTACTGGAAGGTGATCAGAATCAAAATCAGCATGAGTCACTAAAGGACCACAATACTGACTTTGATTTGTCAAAACCAAATCAATTGTTGATGGATTTCTAACAGAAGAAAAGCAAGTTGGCCCATTCGGGTATAAAACCGAATAAAGACCAGAAGTGCAATCTCTGAACAGAATTTTACCATTGGAATTTACTTTTGAATTATTCCAAGATTGGTGTTTGGCATTAAAATCACCGATGATCAAAAATCGAGATCTATGCCGAGTAAGTTTATTCAAATCCCCTTTGAAATAATTTTTATTTTCCCCAGTGCATTGGAATGGCAAATATGCAGCTGCAATCATAATTTTCCCAAAAGAAGTTTCAAGTTCAATGCCCAAACTTTCAATAACTTTTAACTTAAAGTCACGTAACGTGCTATAAGTCATACTACGGTGGATAACTATTGCAACTCCACCGCCATTTCGATTCATTCGGTTATTAGTTATAACTTTATAATCTGGATCACTTTTCAAATAAGTGCCAGTTTTTAAAAATGTTTCGGTTATAACAGCAACATGCACGTTATGAACTCGTAAAAGTTGAAAAATTCATTTTCTTTCGCTTTTAAAGAGCGAGCATTAAAATTCATAATATTGATGGAATTACTTAGATCCATGATTAAACTTCAGGGTAAGAACAACATCATTCGCAAATTTTAATCCAATCTGGATAGCTTCCATCATGGATGTAGCATTACTCATTGTTTGAATCAAACCAAACAGTGAGTTTTGCAAAAAGTCATTTTTCAAACGTAACATCGCCGAGATCAGAAGATCCCAAAGCGTTGCCAGCAGAAAAATTTCAAATGAGATTTGAGGTACCTGCCCAATTTCAGAAAGATTGGTAGAGGATTTAAAATTCGTGGATGAACCCGAAACGACGTTAGCATAAGAAATGCCATTGTTGTTACCTAACTTTTCCACGGTAGGGGTATTTCTAGCATTGTTCGAGTGAGACAGCACGAACGTTTGATTTAAAGATGCAGGTACAACCTGACTTTGAGAAAATTTCGGTTTGGATTTCGGCTGATGCTTAGCACGAGAATCCAAAACCTTTTTCTGATGGGGCAATCCCAGAAATTTGATTTGTGATTTCCACCACAATTTGCACATTTAAATTGGGTGACTTCTTTCACGGGACAATTGTCCTTGTCGTGAGAAGAATCCCCGCAAACCATGCATTTTGGAACCATGGCGCAATGATCAGTACCGTGACCGAATGCCTGGCAACGCCGGCACTGGGTCAGATTCTGGCCATTACCGCCATGTTTCTTAAAATGCTCCCACTTTACCCGTACATGGAACAAAAACTGAACTTTGTCCAAAAGTTTCAAATTGTTGATTTCATTTCTGTTGAAATGAATCAGATAAAATTGTGAAGTCAAACCAAAGCGAGAAATATTCCCGTTTGATTTTTTCTTCATTGGTATTACTTGGGATGGGGCAAAGCCAAGCAACACCTTAAGTTCGTTTTTGATCTCATCCACCGACAAGTCGTTGGAGAGACCTTTCAAGACCGCCTTGAATGGACGAGCATTCTTGGTCTCATACGTGTAGAAATTGTGTTTGTGGTTTTTCAAATAACCAACAAAAGTTTGGTGATCTTGTAAAGATTCCGTCAACAAGCGACATTCTCCTCTTCGACCAAGCTGGAACGAAACCTTCAAATTGCAAGTTTCCTTGCAATTCTTCAGTTGCGTTCGAAAGCTGGCCAAATCGGAGACGGAAGTCACAACAATTGGCGGAGCCTTTACTCGTTTCTCGACGGCAGAAGGCTCAGTACGAGGAGAAGGTTCCTTGTCATCAGTTTCGGATAAAACACCGAAACTGTTTGTCAATGGAATTGGAGGATTGACCTCACATTCAGAATCAGAATCAGACCTCAGAAGAGGCTGTTTTCTTTTTCTGTTTCCGTTAGATGGTTTAGCGTTCAAACGCTTCACCGACGTAACGACCAAATCTTCAGAAGATTTGCGTTTACCTTTGTTTTGACGCATTTTGCAAGCAAAGTTCTCTTAAAAAGATGGCTTCGTTTGTAAAATACAACAAAATTTCAGGTGGGGTTAGTCTTGAAAAGACTGTTTAGAATTTTGGAAAATAACTCAGGTAGTCTTTAAAAAGACTGTGAATTTTGTTTTGAAATAACTCTGAGCTTAGGTAGTAAAAAATACCGCAGCTCTAGTGTCCGTTCACCACGAAGGTTCACAAGACACTCAGTCAACTTTTATTATGAAAACACAGCTAAAGGTGATTTTTTAGATTTATTTCTATATATAGTCCTTTTCAAAAGTTAGGATTGTTTTTGTTCCAGAGAGAAAAGTTTTGTCAGCTACCAACGTTTTTTCAGAGATACTTTTCCATCAACAATTATTTTTACAGGTTGTAAAACCAAAAAAAAAGAAAATTTATAATTGAAGTACTTTGCGATTACAAATTCGGTTTTGCTCTGGATATGATAATTAATATTATTTTGTCTAGATTTTCGATATTTTTCAGACATTTTTCAAAAATTATGCCTCATAAACCTCAAAAACACATCAAAAATCATATCTCATACACCCGATTTTGCACCATCACGCACTACCCGAGCAGACAGAAATAACTTGGGAAAAACATTTTTTATATTTGAAGATAGTAAGCCAATAACATTTCATGTTATTTATAACAAGATTTGTTATTCGTCGTTATGGGTTTTTTTTTTAATTCGATTGTTATTGTAATAATAGACTAATAGCCGATTTCGATCATTTTTATTTTTTGTATTTTTTTATTTCAGTTTGAGTCAAAACTTTGTGGGGGCCTTCCCTATGACCAAATAAGCTAGTTTGCGTCATTGGTTCACCCATACAAGTCTCCATACAAATTTGGCTGCTGTCCATATAAAAATGGTATGTAAATATTCAAACAGCTGTAACTTTTGAGTGAATTTTCTGATCAATTTTGTGTACTCGGCAAAGTTGTAGTTATTGTTGAGGACTTTTGAGAAAAAAATAGGTACACGGTAAAAAACTGCAGATTTTTTTATCAACATTTTTTTTACTAAAACTCAATTTCCCAAAACACGTATTTTTTTGATTTTCGAGATTTTTCGATATATTTTAGGGGACAAAAATCCACAACTTTTGAGCCATAGAGAAACATGGTCAAAAAATCTGCCGCCAAGTTATGAATTTTTGAAAAAATAATGATTTTTGGAAAAAATTGAAGTTTTATGCAAAAACAAGTTTGACATTACTTTTTAATGCAAAATTGAATTTGCAATCGAAAAGTACTTTACAGATTTTTTGATAAAGGGCTTCGTTTTCAAGATATAGCTACCGAAAGTTTGATTTTAGCGAAATATTTGTAGTTTTTCAATTTTTAAAAATAGTGACCTAAAGTGACCATTTCTAAATTTTTTTTTTTTTGAAAAGTTCAGAAAATTTGCTATAAAATTGTCTAAGAGACATTGAAGATTGGACCTCGGGTTGCTGAGAAAGAGCCGATTTAAGAAAAAGAAACACGAAAATTGAAGTTTTCTAAATCTCACCAAAACAACCCACCTTTTTCTAATGACAAAATCTCAGCAATTAATGGTCCGATTTTCAATGTTAATACATAAAACATTCGTGAAATTTTTCGATCTTAGCATAAGCATAAGCATAGGTGCCCACCCGCAGTTGCTACTCCGTTATTGACCAGGACCTCCAGAAGTTACATCCACGAGCCGTGGAAGATGAGTGGGTGCTATCTTTCCTCGCTTCGCAACTTCTCAAAGGCCCCTATCATGCTGATCAATACCGGCGCCGGCCACGACCAGTGGTAGAGTCACGGGGAAGTGGATGGGAATGTTAGTCCGATACTTGAGTGATAGAGACCGCCCAATCGACTGCTTCTCCGACAAAGTATCACATGAGTTTTGAGGGGTTAGTAGACGGGTATGAGGTCAGGATTCACGAGTGGCAGTGATGTGACCATGAGCATTTTGTTTATCGGTTGAAAATTTTAAATCTTAGGCAGCCGGCTGCGGAAAGATACATAATTGATTATTTAAAAAGTGTTTTAATCGAACGCGTGCCAACCGAGCAGTAGTGCTATGGGCTGGACTTTTTAGCATATTTTTACTGTTTGTACAATTTAGATAACGCGAGCAAATAACAAAAATAGTAAATAAAAGACGCTTTACTCTTCATAAAATCGGTAATTTTATGAGTTAATACTAAAACTGCTAGTTGGAATAAATTATTACGATCAACGAATATAAACGAAAAGAAAACAGGACACCACGTAACCGAATGTAATGAAATTAAAACAATAACTTAAACGAACCAAACCGGCGGCGTGCCTTCCGATCAACGATGATAAAAGAAGGACTTATAAAACATCAAATAAAAGAGAAACGAAAGTAGCGACGCGAAGTGTTGTTACTCCAATTGCATTTGCCGTAATAACATAAAAAAATATTTTCTATCCCGACCGCCGCGTAACTCGTATTAACTTTTCTTGGCCTTGCGTGTTTGAAATGAATTATTAATCAATTATATTATTAAAACACAAAAACCTCGACGAACTCAACAGGCGGCATGCCTTCCGATCCACGATGATAATGGAAGGGCTGATGTTATCACTACTACTGAGAAAAAGGTCGCAAAAATTACGATCATACGCATGGCCCCGCTGGTCACAATCGACTCGATTTTACGATTGATGCGATATTTTATATATATTTAAAAATGAATAGCAGCACTCTTTCATTCACTCTGACGTATTCAAACACTCACATGCACACATGCACACACACACACACACACACACATTCACACACACACACACACACACACACACACACACACACACACACACACACACACACACACACACACACACACACACACACACACACACACACACACACACACACACACACACACACACACACACACACACACACACACACACACACACACACACACACACACACACACACACACACACACACACACACACACACACACACACACACACACACACACACACACACACACACACACACACACACACACACACACACACACACACACACACACACACACACACACACACACACACACACACACACACACACACACACACACACACACACACACACACACACACACACACACACACACACACACACACACACACACACACACACACACACACACACACACACACACACACACACACACACACACACACACACACACACACACACACACACACACACACACACACACACACACACACACACACAGAGGTCATACAACGAAATAAACTTTGGAACTATGCTGGATATAGTCAGCACTTTAAATCGTTAAAGTAGATAAAGTTGGTGCTTGCAAATTTTTTTCTCAGTTTACCATTGCCTACTCAATGTTGGGTTCAATCCTCAAAGGCAATGAGGAATCAGTAATTCCAATCAAGCGTGTCAACTGACATAACTCACTTGATATCTCGGTTCTCAAACTTTCAAGTGACACTCGCAAATCACAACACATTCATTCAATTAATTCACTCTCACTTTCATTCATAAAACAACATAGAACGTGCTCACCCGAGCTCAGAACAAAGAAGCTCATTGTTGTCCGGTGTTACCAAGCGCAGCATCGGTGTCGTCGAACCAAACTGAGTTCGACAGGTTAGCATCGACCAGTTCTCCCTCTTTCATGCTGGGGGAATCTAAGGCCGATTTTCTTCCGTACACATACTAAAAAAAAACAGCACACACACAAGCACTCGCGAAAAACTTTTTGCATCGAAGTATCATTCGTGAATTTTTTTTTTTTTTTCGTGAAATTTTTCGATCTTTTCGAAAAAAATATTTTGAAATTTTTTAAATCAAGACTAACATTTTAAAAGGGCCAAATATTGAATATTACGCCCATTTAAAATGCTAGTGTTGATTTAAAAAATATTTTTTTCGAAAAGATCGGAAAATTTCACGAATGTTTCATATATTAACATTGAAAATCGAACCATTAATTGCTGAGATATCGTCATTAGAAAATGGTGGGCTGATTGGGTGAGACTTAGAAAACTTCAATTTTCGTGTTTCTTTTTCTTGAAGCTACTGTATTTCAGCAACCAGAGGTCCAATCTTCAATGTCTCTTAAACAATTTTATAGCAAATTTTCTTAACTTTTCAAAAAAAATATTTTTAGAAATGGTCACTCATGGTCACTATTTTTAAAAATTGAAAAACTGCAAATATTTCGCTAAAATCAAACTTTCGGTGGCTATATCTTGAAAACGGAGCCCTTTATCAAAAAATCTGTAAAGTACTTTTCAATTGCAAATTCAATTTCGCATTAAAAAGTAATGTCAAACTTGTTTTTGCATGAAACTTCGATTTTTTTTCCAAAAATCACTATTTTTTTCAAAAATTCATAACTTGGCGGCAGATTTTTTGACCATGTTTCTCTATGGCTCAAAAGTTGCGGATTTTTGTCCCCTAAAATATATCAAAAAATCTCGAAAATCAAAAAATTACGTATTTTGGGAAATTGAGTTTTAGTGAAAAAAAAAGTTGATAAAAAAATCTGCAATTTTTTTTTCCGTGCATTTATTTTTTTCTCAAAAGTCCTCAACAATACCTACAACTTTGCCGAAGACACCAAATGGATCAGAAAATTCACTCAAAAGTTACAGCTGTTTGAATATTTACATACCATTTTTGTATGGACAGCTGCCAAAATTGTATGGAGACATGTATGGGTGAACCAATGACACAAAATAGCATATTTGGTCATAGGGAAGGCCCCCACAAAGTTTGAGCCAAATCAAAAAATACAAATAAAATCCATTTCCGGTTTTGGTAGAGAATTGCTCTAATTACACTTTTAGTTATTTTTTCAAAAAAACTTTGTTATTATTTTTTTATTATTTTAACAACTAATCCTACACAGAACAAATAATTATGGTAATATTCATCAGGGAATGGTGACCAGGGATGCCAGATACACAGATTAGTCTGTGTTTCACAGACATTTGAGCTCGTGTCAGACATTTTTTGAGGTACACAGAGTTTTTAAAAACTTCATTAAATTGTTATTTTGTTAAAATATCAATCGAAACATATTTCGTTAGTCTTCAAATGCTTAAAAACACAATTTTTGATAGATTTCTATAACTGTAAATTGGTTTATTTGAATTTTAGACAAAGACACAGACATACATAGACTTTTTCACAGACTTTTCAAAAATCATGTGGCATCCCTGATGGTGACAGACTATGTGTCAAAAAAAAGATTAATTTTACCCCAGAAAATGATGAATTTTCATCAGTTTTTGATGAATATTCATCAGGTTCACATTTTTACACATTTTTTATGTAATATTACTAAAAAAAAAAGAGGTAATATGGAACCTACCAAATTTTCAACATTCCAAAATTCAACTTTTTTTCTGTGTATCATCCTGATATTATCATATTCTTCAATAACAAAAAAAATAATTACAGTTGGAGTTATTCTTCCAAAACAAAAAAGTAATTCCCAAGTTGTTTTAGCTTTCAACCAATATCATACCAATAACAAATTTTGTTAGGATAAAACAAACTGTTATGAAACTTTTATGCAAATAACAATTTTTTGTAACAGTATTTGTTATTGAAAATGCATGACTTTGGTTATTACCGTCTGCCCGGGTATGGCTCAGAAAATTTCTTTTATATTTTCCATAAACAGATAAAAAATCTGAAATTCTAAAATACATTTTTTGAGAGTTAATTATTTTGTCATATGACCGATGCAAATATTTTTGAAAGATTTTGTTTTGTTTTTTTGGGTTCAAAAAACCCAAACTTGTTTAAAGGATTCTAAAATTCATTTTAAATTTATTTCATCAATGTTTTGCCCCCTGATTTTTCAGGTCAATTATGAGGGTAGAAAGACAAAAACTTAAAATAATATTTGTACCAGCTGTTGGGGCCGAAACGATGTGTGACCCTTAAGGACCCCATTCTGCACTCGCGTTGCTCACGGCAAGATAATAGATTCTCTTGCTCTTTAGAATTGCACACGGCCCCAAGAAGATCTCCCCAATTGCGTTATTGTTCGACCCAATCCCTATTGTTTTTGTATAGATCCCTTAAGCTATATAAACCCCGACTGAACCTTGTAAAAGCCTCTTTTCCCAATAAAACGCCACGTTGGCAAATAACTCGTGACCGCTCGACCTGATCAATATCCACCATCCGAAGTAAGTTCTTTAAAATACAGTCCACTGGCCCTTCCTTCACTGGACTGGGCTCGAAGAGGTGTCTGGCGTAGACACCAGCCAAACTGGGAAATTTAGCTTTCCGTGTACCTATTTTTCCCCCGAAAAGTCCCATTATACAACTTTATCGTAAACATCAAATCGATCAGGCAATCCCATCTTAGGATACGGAATTTCATACATTTTCATATCCATTTTGTATGACCCAAAATACTTGTATGGAATATGGGTTTACTAAATACATAGGAGCTTTTGAAAAAGTAAGCGAGACATCTTACCTATTAAATTACAGTAGTTGTTCGGTAACTGGGCGTTGTTGAACTTGGCGCTCGATAACTGGGCCGTAGCCCAGTTAAAAAGCAGACAAACGTCAAAAAACCAAAACAAACCGAAATTACCGAGGGGTTGATGGATGCAAAAATCATGTTCAATAAATGGAAAAACTTTTTTCGAATTTTCATTTATTTTTTAGTCACAATTTAAAAAAATATGAAAAGCAAGCATTATAAATAAATTTGATTACCTTTTATTTTAATAGTTCATCAGGAAAATATAGTGCATCGGTGGTCCCCTCGTTATTTTTCGTTCAGCCCAATAAGCGAGCAGAATTTGGTGACTGTGCTACGTTCTCAGCCCAGTTACCGAACAAGTACTGTACATTTTCTCAAAGAACACTAAAACCGGACACTTCTGTCATTCACACAGTATAATGTAACCTTAAAAACGGCCGATGCTGCCTGTAAATCCCACATCCAAAAGGCGGTCCCGGTCCAGCAGTACCGGAACTCCGGAACATAACTAAGCGATTTAAATTCATTCGTCCGGTCCCGACATAAACAAGCACTTATGTGGGTGCGGCTGACTCAAATCCCGGTGGACCTGCTGGCCCCTCACAGCTTTTCAAAATTATCACAAACAGGCCATCTCATTTGTTTTTCTCCCAGCGACCTTATCACATAATAATAATTTTACGGATCAGTACCATTACTTTCGCATTTTTGTTCTTTTGGAAGCAGTTTTTCCGTCCTTCCTTCTTTTTTTTTTAATCCACAGCTAGGAGAGAAGGGAAAAAGTCTGGCATTTCGTCCAGTCATCACCACGTTTTACGACCGAGACGGGACAACTGCGATCCGGCCTCCTGGCCTTGCCCTCCCCGGGCAATCCGTCGTCATCCAAATCGACCAGCAGCTCCTAGGAGTGTAAACGCCATCTTCCGACCCAAAGTGATAAAAAATCTCGACATACGGCACTCGATGATTTGACCCCGGCCTTCGGTGACCTCTCCCCGGCAGGTTCTGACCAATTCCGCCACACCAATCGACGCACGCAATCCTTCGAGGGAAATAAATTTGGATAATTTATCGAAAGGTTCTGGATCTGGATTTGCGCTGCCACCCCAAAGTTCGCTGACGGGGCGTCGTCGCCCGGGCCGAAATCTTTCATTAGGAAGATTAAATTTCTGTCCCGGAGTCGGGTGCCAAATGGCACTGTTGCTGGCCGGTCGTTGCAACAATTTGGATGAGGGTTATGGAAGAAAAAGATATTTTTTCTTGAATATGAATATTAGTAAAATTCTACAATAAATCGATAACGAAACTGCCAAAAAAATACACTCTACCCCTTAACCATCCAAACAAGGGGGCCAAAAAATCGTCACCATTGGCCTTTTCCCAGGTCGAAAATCTTCACTGGCCACAAAATCGATACCCCTCAAACAGAAGCACCAGTCAAAGTTCATCCCCTCCCAGCGTCGATGCCCAGCACCGGAGCTGGCCACCGGACCCCCGGTGACCTGGAAAATGGCAAAGATGTCTCGCACCTTCCCCCTTTCCTTTCCCCAGGCCCAAAGTTCCCCCGGACAGTTTCGGGCGAAGAAAAGCAGTGCAAAGTGCCCAAATTGGAATAATTAAATAAACCTCTTAAAACTTAAATTCGGTAAATGAAACCGAATACCCTTCTTTTCTGTGCGTCCCCAAATCCGAAATGTTTCTGTGTGTATATTTGCCATACATTTTCCCCCCTCTTTTTTTGAGCTCCGGCAGAAAGCAGGTTTTCTAAAAGGATTTTTTATCGGTCAAATGTGCTCAACAAGAAAGGGTTAAATAGGGGAAAGGGAGGGGGAGCAAAGGATAAGAAATCCTCTCAAATTCGATCGGGGACAGGACAGACACCAAGGTGGACATCACTTTGGGTGAAAATGGAGGGGGGGAAAGTATTTAAAACTAGACCAGTAAAAGGACTACTTTTCATGGGACCTGGCTGGATGTGGTGGGATGAAATGAACTCTGTTTCGACCAAAAATCGGATAAACTGTAGTAAATTTGCTCGACCGCTTTGGTTCTGATAAAAAGGAACGTTGAGGAAATAAATCGAGACTGAAAGTTATGGGTTTTGGAAAAAAAGGTAGAGCACAAATATGTTAATAGCATTGTATAGCTTCAGAATTGTGATAATCGGTATTTAAAGATCAAGGTTATGAATTGACTGTTTTTATGTTTCTCTGAAGTTGAAAAAAATAAAATTGTATTTGACTAATTTATAGCGATCCAAAACAATTCTAAAAATAACATTTAAAAAAATCCCAATGTTTATTTTAAGAGGCAGTATTTGTGAATATTGCTCGGTTTGTTCTAGAGGTCGTATCGAGGTGCTCCGATTTGGATGAAACTTTCAGCATTTGTTTGTCTATACATGAGATGAACTCATGCCAAATATGAGCCTTCTACGACAAAGGGAAATAAGGGAAAAACGGGCATTGAAGTTTGAGGTCAAAAAAACATAAAAAATCTTAAAATTGCTCGCATTTCAGTAAAACTTCATCATTTCCAACTCTCTTAGATGCATTCGAAAAGTCTTTTGAAGCACTTTAAAATGAGCCATAGACATCCAGGATTGGTTTAACTATTCTCATAGCTTTTGCAAATTACTGTTAAAAATGGATTTTTTTAAAACCTCAATATCTTTTTGCAACAGCCTCTAACACCCATACTCTTATAGGTCAAAAGTTAGGGAATTTCATGGACTATAAGCCTACGGTAATAACTTTTTGCCCAATCGCGGTTTTTCTCATAGTTTTTCGATTTTTCTATAACAAACTTTTTACAACGTTAGTTTTTGCCCTGTAGGCCTTCATAGCGGCACTTTTTAGTCTCAATTTTGTCATATTCGGAATCCTCGGAAATTTCACGTTAGACAAAAGAAGTGGAGTTGTTAATTTCATTTGATCATTTTAAAGTGCTTCAAAAGACCTTTCGAATGCATCTTAGAGAGTTGGAAATGATGAAGTTTTACTGAAATGCGAGCAATTTTAAGATTTTTTATGTTTTTTTTACCTCAAACTTCAATGCCCGTTTTTCCCTTATTTCCCTTTGTCGAAGAAGGCATATTTGGCATGAGTTCATCTCATGTATAGACAAACAAATGCTAAAAGTTTCATCCAAATCGGAGCACCTCGATACGACCTGTTACACATTGGTGAAAAAGTCGCTCTTAATTATATTCGAATATTTCTTTGTTTTTTTTTTTTTTTTCAAAGACCAGAGTAGAATAAAATCTCAAAAAAAATCAAGTAAAATAATTTCATATTTAAATAGATTTATTTTAAAACATATTTTCGCAAGGTTTTGGACCCAAGCGTGAACAATTGAGAATAAAAAAAAAAAAAAAAGGTTTTGGTTCAAAGCGTAAACATTTGAAAAGAATAGATTATAAATTATCTCAAAGCTTATTTTCATACGTAACGAAAAAAAAAACGAAGTTGACTTTATAGCTGTCGGCCACCATTGCTAGTACCAACCACTAGTGTCTTCCTTTTATCTACAAGGACTTCGCCGCCCTGGGCTCCTAAGTGTATGAAAGTATGGCACGGAGCGACGGCGCCGAATACCCATATTTACACAAAGAATTTTTAGAGCGCCCACCGCGGGATTCGAACCGGCGACCTCTGGATTGTGAGTCCAGTGCGCGGTCCGATTGATCCACACGGGCGGGACGATATTGCATTATTTATTTGAAAACAACTGAAAAATTGAAAACGATGCCATGTGTAGTAATGCGAAAAGGTGTTTTCTTTTTGCTTTTGGGAAGATCTTATGAAAATATGATTTGTAAAATTTGTCTAGTTGAGTAACGTAGAGTAAAAATAGAATAAAAAATCAATACAATAATGCTTTCCTTATACTCTAAATGAAAGCTAGACCACCTCCCACGGCAAACCATTCGATTCCAATTAAATGTCGAACTTTACACTCCAAATCCGCTCTAATACCAAAATACCCAATCTTTTATTCAACTCCGGACCGGTTCGGTTCAATATCGATGAAACAGTTCTAATATTAACTAAGCGCCTGATGGCAACGATGGCAAAGCTGGCAACTGGAACGTTACTTGCCATCGCACGAGAGAACCGTCGTCATCATCATTGCCGTCGTCGTCGTCGTCGAATGTCCAACTGTGGCCACCACCGAACCACCCACGCCCCAGCAGCTGCAGCAGTTTCATGTTCCGTTTTAGTAGCCACCCCTCCTCTGACCCCCACCAAAAACTTCCCTCGGGGAACCGCTTCAAAAAACAAAAACGCTTTCCCAGCGAGAAGCGGAAAAGTGCCCACGGACCCCCCCCCCCCTCCTCCCAAAATCGAGCAAATGTATGCTGGCATGTAGCAATGAAAATTTTAATGAGTGTCACACCATCCGGTTGACCCCTCGCCCACCCAGCGACACACTCAGGTTGTTACTTTTAGCACCTCACCCCTCCTACACTTTCGGCGAGGAGGCAACTCGCGGCGTTTGTCAGGGGGGAAAAAAGGAAAACACGCGCTCCGCGGGAAAAGCAAATCGTTATCGAGGTGGACTGCACCATCACCGTCGGTGGGAAGCACTTTTGGCAGAGTGCAAGCTGGCTGGCAACACTTTTTTTTCGGGGAATGGCAAGTTGGGAGGGGTAAAGTTGGGTGATTTTGGATTTCATGATAGTTTGAAAATCATTGAAATTCATAAAATCATATCTCAAGCAAGTCATACACATTTTAATACACAACTTAAATTGAACAAAAGGTGAGGAACGTGAATGATTTTCTCAATCTAAATGGAAAATCTTGCATTAAATCCTTATTTTACAAATTGTAAACCCGAAATCAAAGCACAAAATTGACTTATTTTTTATGAAGATTTGAAATTGCAATCGAAAGCACTTCACATTTTTGCAAATGAGTACACCGTTTTCGAGCTCTTGGCACTTTTATGTAAATTTTCAACAAATAAGTTTAATTTTACACATTATTTAAAATTCACATTTTTTCAAAATTCTAAAACATTTGAGCATTTTTCCCCCCGAAGTCCGGAAATAGATTTTGGTTTACCCGTAAAAGTCTCCATACACTTTAGGGAGCGTCCACACAAAAAATGGTAAGTGAATATTTGAAAATCTGTTATTTTTGAAGAAGGAATATTCAAAAAATGGTACACGGAAAAAAATCCAATTTTTTATTAACTCTTTTTTTACAAAAAAAAAAACACAATTAACAATTCTAATAATTGGCTATTAATTTTCAAGCAAGGAACCAAAGTTAATTCTTGTATTTCCGGAATTACCTAGTAATTCCGTAGTTATTCGTGTAATTCCATGGTTCATCAGTAATTCGTTTATTTCCCATTAGTTTCAGAAACTACTGGTAATTGTTTAAAGGGAAATAGGCAGAATGCATATTGCTTTAAACTAACAAGGACAGCAGTTTTTAGATAGCCTTAAAGATTTTTCTTGTTCTTTGTTGTGCTTTTAATTCTAAATGTATCCCCATTTCTAATCCAATGTGATTCAAATTAAATAAATATAACAAAAAACTTTTTTTTATTTGTTTGTATATGACAGGGGTGCCCAACCTTTTGGCCCTGCAGCCAGATTTGATTTTTCTGAAGCTGTGTCGGGTCGGATGTAATGTTTGATAATAGTAGGGGACCATCCATAAACCACGTGGACAACCGAGGGGAGAGAGGGGTCAGCGATTGTCCACGCTCCATACAAAAAATATTTGTTTTGCATGGATATTTTCCACGGGGGGGGGGGGGAGGAGAGGGGGTCTGAGAGTCCAAAAAAAAATTCCACGTGGTGTATGGATGATTCCTTGAAAGAAAATGAATTAGATTTTAAGTAAATCTTATCAATATAATTTGATTTTTAGAAAGAAATACAAAATAACTTTCCAAAATTGATATAGATTTATTTTTGACTGTTTTCAGAGCCGTGCCTTGGGTCCACGGCGCCCTTGGCGAAGCATCAATTTTCGTTCCACCCAAATTTACAAGCATTTTGATAAATTTATGTTATTTTTCAATTATTGCTTCAATGAATTTTGATTGTATAATTGCACTGGGGCCCTAAATCTCTACGTATTTTTTATGTTAAACTGTGAAAAACACGACTTAAAAATCATTTCTCATCACTTTTTTCATTTTCATGCAAAAAAATCGACATGACAGCATTTTACGATGGATCAACTATGATCCTCTTGGAAAGAATTGTCAAGTAGACCCTTTTCTGTCAAGTTGGGCCAAGGAGTTATTTTTTTTAAATTGAATTAAAAATTCATTTTGAGTCCTTTGTGAACAATAATTTCCCAAATTTAGACTTAATTTTATGACCCAATTGGAGACCTTAATGTGGTTAAGTTGTTGAAGTCAGAAACACAATTTTATATGATTTATTTTTCAAATTAATATGAGATAGGTTGAATTGAAAATTTATTAAAAGAATTAGGTTAGCAAAATATTTTAAAATATTCAATAAAAATGAGGATTTTGTTTGCTTTAAACTTATTATTAAGATAAATGCACACAATTGAATGCTCAATCCTGATGAGTTTTGCTAAAACTTGTTAGCAAATTCGATATTTTCTAATTCTGATTATAGAGGCAAAAAACATTCCCGGATTCGTACAATATTAAGCTGATTTGGCATTGGATTTCATTTCGGTGTAATTAGAAAAAAGAAAAAAAAACCTCTTTCAAAATTATAAAAATAATAACATAATAACATAATATACATAAAAGTATAATTTTTCAACATGCAGCGGCAGAACCAAATTTTGTCAAAATTAATTAAAAATCATTCAAAATCCAGCGCAATTCACGATGAAACTTATTTTAATGGTAATAATGCTATTAATATTTGGTAAAAATATGAAGATAAGAAAAAAATGTTTGTCCATTTTTATTGATTTAATGTTTTTAGATTATGTTTTGCATTGATTTTTTTCCAATGGTATTTTTTTTATTTATTTTTTAATTCATAGAATTGAATTCCATTTTCTAGAAAATGGTTATTTTTTAACAAAGCTTTATTAATTTTTTAAACCTTGATAAAATATTAATTGTTTATTTTTAACTGACAGAACAGAAAATAAAAGTTTGAATAGTTTCTCATTATCAGAGCTTTTTAGACAATTTAAAAAGTAAATGCATAAATGTGTAAAAATGGGTAAATAACAGCCTGAAACGTTAATCGATAAGTTGTTCTGATTTCGGCAGATTTCTGCCGAATCTCGCAGAAAAATTTGGAGTGCTCTGAAAACTTTTTTTTTTTTTTTGAAAAATAATGCTGGTTGTATTGAGGAAAATTTACAGCAATTTTCCTATTTCAAAAATCTAGTATTTCAAAAAAGCGTAGAGAAATTTCAATGTACGAAGATGCTTATAAAAGGCAAATGGTGCTGAAAATATTTTTTTTTAATCTCGAGCATTTCAAAATTTTAAAAGAAAAGTATAAGTTTTATTGTTAAAATAACTCCTATTTTAAAGAAGCTTCAAATGTGACCACAATTTCAGAATTTTGCGGATTTTGATTCACAGCCAAATTAACGCGAACATAACATATAGTTGGACATTTTTTAATCTGGAAGGTATGGCTTAAACTTCATTATATAACGGTCCAAACTTTAATGCTGTATTTATTTTGAAAAGCTCTTCTAGAACTCCTTAAACTTTCTGCCATTTGAGCGCCCGTTCTTTGATGACAAAATAAATTTAGCTTTAAATGTAAATTTTCAAGAACACTTCGGTAGAAATATTCATACAATTTATTTTGACGCCTCTAAAAAAAATTTTTATATGTTAAACCTAATTATCTAGTTATTTTGTAGTCAATCATTATATGTTGGCACCTTTTCTGTTTTAAATACCTATTGAGGATTTTATGACTGACATTAAAAAATAGTACAATCACCTATTTCAGCGCCCCCCAAGGGCTGGCTTCCTTGACGGTCGCCTACTGCACCAACCCCTAGGCACGGCGCTGACTGTTTAAAAAAAATAAATACTCTTATGTTTGTTTTTTTCAATATTCAAATAAGTTAAATTTCCTTAACACAAAAATATAAATAAATCAATGAGGCGTGGAAAAAAATATTAAGGCGTTATTTGGATGCAAATCTTCTTTAAAAAAAAAGCTTTAAGCGTTGTTGTGCACTTTTACTCAAGTATTCACAAAAAAATTTAAAGTTATTTAAAAAACACAAAAATTGAACAGTGTAGAGAAATATAAATTGAAGTGTTTTCAATTCTTTATTCTTCGAAATTCGAAGTAAATGGAAAAAATGCAGTGTTGCTCCCTGCTTTCTTGACTTATTTTGGATTTGTTTAATATTTAAAAGCATTTTCAGCAAACTTCTTTTTATGTATGATCAATTTGCTTTTCAAATTTTTCGAACGATAGTATACCACTGAAAAATTGTTTCGAAAAAATACATAATTGCTGGCTCACACATTTATTTAAATAATCTATTTTGATTGAGTAAAAACAGAAAAAAACTGATTAAAATTTAAATTTTATGTCTTTCTGTTCATTTTCAAAATACAAAGGCAAAACCCAGATAATACGTTGAATTGGCAAAATTTTATTTCTGAAGCAAAAATAAAACTTTATGCACCAAATTAAAATTTGGATGATCTCAAAACTATTTTATTTAATTTGGACGATGAACTGATTAATTCAATGTTTCATTTCTTTGATTTTTTAAATTGCTTGTAGAATAATTTTTGTATGCATTATTAACTTCATTAAAATATTGAGTTTATTTTCTAAACAAAAGGTGATTTTGCCCATGACAAACCCGAATATCTAATTTTGTTTTGCTATGAAGATTTGAAATCATTGTTTTTTAAGGATATAAAAAAATCCGCAAATAAAACTAACGAGTACAAAATCACTCACCTTTACGGTATCCCCCCTCGCAAAACCATTCCCAAATTCAAATCCAACCGTTAGTGGGCACTCGAAAGTACGCCAGTAAGAGAAGAGGCGAACCATGAACCACCGAAAATAAAAAAAAAGAATCCCCGGAAGCTGATCCCGAATGCTGGTAAACAGATTATAGAAATGGAGACCGTATTATGAAAGTTTCACATACTTACCTACTCTGGCTGGCTGGGACCAGGTCCGGTCGGATGATGTCCCCAGGATTGGCGGTACTGTGTGGACACGTGGAGTTTTGCAGCGACGGGCGTTGGACCAAAAGGATTCAAGGGATTGGCAGTGGGTGCTTTTTGCCTTGCGGCAAAGGATGTGATAAGGTTTTCAATAATTTATGTGAATATTTAATACCTTTTGGACGGCGGAGGGTGGCGGTGGAAACGATGAACTGAATAATCCCGGATTTGATACCCACGACCACGTGTGTGGTGGCAAGCCGATGCAGCCGTGGTGGCCGGCGGCGGGGTCCTGAACTGGCTTAAGCGATTTTCGGTCGGAAGTCGAAGGAATTAAGGGATGACCTCGCGGGTATATTCTCAGCCAGTCCAGTCCAATTCCAACCGGTGCGACCACGATGATTAGCGTAAAAAAGGTGGCGTGTTTAATTATCTCTTCACAAATTAACCACCCTGGAAAGTCTCC
The DNA here is from genome assembly GCF_015732765.1 of Culex quinquefasciatus. Classification (NCBI taxonomy): domain Eukaryota; kingdom Metazoa; phylum Arthropoda; class Insecta; order Diptera; family Culicidae; genus Culex; species Culex quinquefasciatus. Next base: position 190,360,986 of record NC_051863.1, on the reverse strand, counting down.
CATTTCCTTGACTTTTCATTTAGCGCCGAGCCACACCCCACCAAAGGGGCCATTAGGGTGGCCATTGTTTGCACTGAGCGAAATTATGCGCAGATTTAAATATAAAACGTCGGTAAAGTTTTGCCAACCCCGCCCTCTCGCTAGGTGCTCTTCAAGATGACAGCTATGGCGGAACGGGAACACCTCTGGTTCTTTGTGACTTGAATAGCTTGAAAAATAAGAGGGGGGAATTTTCAGCCGGCTCGGAGAATGTCTCGGGCGTTAAAATATTTCTCCGAATTAATTTTCCACATCATCGTGAACATGGCAATTTGCAGTTTAAAAAGTGAAAGGGTTTGTAAATGGAAATGATTTGCCTGGAAAAGTGGGGACTTTGGGCTGTAGACATTTATTTACGTTCACTACCAAGATAATTTGATGTTGAGAAGCTTTTTGTGAGACTCTTGGAACATTGCTTTTGAAATGTTAAAAAAAATGTGATTGTTAAATTTTTCTGCTTTTCCTCAAAAAACTTCTATAGGTGGAAATTGATTTTATGTCATTTTAAAATGTTTATACCCTATGTGTAAGCTATGATCTCAACTATTTCGACGTCGTCGTGCTATCTTGTCGCACCCGCCATTTTGACGTTCCGAGAAAAACGCGTTTTAATGTTCGACCTTGAATATTCATAAACGAGAGCACGCAATGTAAACAATAGCAAACACGTTTTGTTTGGCTCACCATTCTGTGCATTGTCCCAAAGTTTGGTTGAAGTTGGTTGCTGGAGTCCCGAGTTATAATTACAAATGTTTACGGTAGTCTAGCTTGTACGTGCGACAAACGCATCCTGACTTTCCTGGCCTGAAATCCCTTTGGCCTTTTGTCGCACTTACATCAATTTTCATGGAGTGTCAAGATAGCACGACAAGATTGAAACTACTTTCATATGTAAAGTGACAAAAATGCACGGAGTTTTTTCGGTTTTTGTTGAATATCTCAGGATTGAAATCGAATTTTGGGGATCTGTGAAGGTTAAAAGGTGAGGCATTGTGAGCTGCAACTCAATTTGGCCCAAAATGCACGTACGACAAGTTAGCACGATGGCGACGATTTGAAGCATTAACATTAAAGGGCATGATGAAAAATAAATATTATGAAAATCGTGATTGGCAAACTACCTCTTCTGCCATCTTTTGTCATGACATCTTTTGATCAGATTTATCTTCTGTAACTAATCGTTTGGTTGAATTAATCAGAATGAGAGATCTAAGAAAATCAGTATGGTTGGCTTAAATTATCGGACAAGCGAATTTTTCAAATCAGTGATTTTTTCAAACTCAGTATCATAAACTAATTCTCTGTGTCAATATTGAAGGGACCGTCGAGAACGGGAGGATTCAAATTATAGAACGAAAAATAAAAGCATGCTACTTAAAGGGACTGAAAAAAATATTGACAGCTGGAGCAATATTGATATTGAGAAGATCGACAGCCAGAGAGTGGGCTGTAACAGTTGCGCTGCTGTCAAGAAATTGCGCAATGTTTTAGAATTTAGTTGATTATTTCCCTAATGTTTCACGGCTTTTTTTTATGCTCCCTGAGTTTTTGGGTAAGTGCAGAGAGGAGACAGTCCAACAAAACAAAAAATAAATAAAATTCGCATTAGTAGTCATCGTAATTGTAAATTGTTTTGCAATTCGTGACACATCAAAATCTGGAAATAAAATTATAATTTTTGGATTTTATTTATTTTTTTTTTATCTTTTTTTTTAATGGAGATATTATTACTTCAAATATTGAATATATATTTGAAGTTGTGTCAAAAACTTCAAAAATGTTTCCCCCTTCATTTTCAGTGCTCTTTGCAACTTCTAATGTTTAGAATTGAAATCTCAATTAATATTGAGAAGGTTTCAATTAAAATTCAAACAAATGTTGAGTTAACACTTCTTTTTGTCATTATCGTCACTTTTTTGTCATTTTCGTCACCAAAAAATATTATCAAAAAATGTCCAGCCCGCCAACGCTTCAGAACAACAAAATTTGACCCGCAGGGCCAAAAGAAAAAAAAAATGTTAATACTCAAAATAAATCACAAAACAGATCTTTTTTCGAAAATACTCAATTTTTTTATAATTTCCAATTTGGGTGTTAAACGAAGCTGAATGTTGTATGCATTTCAACTTAATTGATAATGGATTGTAAAATACTTATATTTTCGCAAAATATCGTGGTTATTTTAAATACTTATAAATTCATAATTTGCAATACAGGTATCAAAAGATGCAAAATTTGTTGTGCATTTTCACTTTATTATAGTTTATTTTTTGTTTTTGTAAAACTCAAACTTTCACCAAATAACATATTTTTACAAAAACATTAGATTTTTTAGATTTGCAATATGGGTATGAAACGAAATGATTTTTTTTTAAATTTTTTATTTTTATTTTGCTGTAAAATACTTAAATTTTTAAAAAATCGTATTTCTTGAGGTATACTCACAAATTTGAGTATTTTTGTTTGAAAATACTGTATACTAAGCAAAAAAAATTCTGGGGGTTCATTGGTCTAAATAATAAGACCGGTGAGCAATTCTCTTCCAAAACCGGAAATGGTTTTTATTTGTATTTTTTGATTTGGCTTAAACTTTGTGGGGACCTTCCCTATGACCAAATAAGCTTTTTTGCGTCATTGGTTCACCCATACAAGTCTCCATACAATTTTGGCTGCTGTCCATACAAAAATGGTATGTAAATATTCAAACAGCTGTAACTTTTGAGTGAATTTTCTGATCAATTTTATTTTTCACTAAAACTCAATTTCCCAAAATACGTATTTTTTGATTTTCGAGATTTTTTGATATGTTCCGCAACTTTTGAGCCATAGAGAAACATGGTCAAAAAACCTGCCGACGAGTTATGAATTTTTGAAAAAATTGTGATTTTTGGAAAAAATCAAAGTTTTATGCAAAAACAAGTTTGACATTACTTTTTAATGCAAAATTGAATTAGCAATCGAAAAATACTTTACAGATTTTTTGATAAAGGGCTCCGTTTTCAAGATATAGCCACCGAAAGTTTGATTTTAGCTAAATATTTGCAGTTTTTCAATTTTTAAAAATAGTGACCATGAGTGACCATTTCTATAAATATTGTTTTTGAAAAGTTCAGAATATTTGCTATAAAATTGTCTAAGAGACATTGAAGATTGGACCTCGGGTTGCTGAGATAGAGCCGCTTTAAGAAAAAGAAACACGAAAATTGAAGTTTTCTAAATCTCACCAAAACAACCCACCTTTTTCTAATGACGATATCTCAGCAATTAATGGTCCGATTTTCAATGTTTCGGAAAATTTTACGAAACATTCGTAAAATTTTCCGATCTTTTCGAAAAAAATATTTTGAAATTTTTTAAATCAAGAATAGCATTTTAAATGGGCGTAATATTCAATATTTGGCCCCCTGAACTTTTAAAAAAAAAAATTAGAAATGGTCACTCATGGTCACTTTTTTTAAAAATTGAAAAACTGCAAATATTTCGCTAAAATCAAACTTTCGGTGGCTATATCTTGAAAACGGAGCCCTTTATCAAAAAATCTGTAAAGTACTTTTCGATTGCAAATTCAATTTTGCATTAAAAAGTAATGTCAAACTTGTTTTTGCATAAAACTTCAATTTTTTCAAAAAATCACTATTTAAAAAAAAAATTATAACTCGGCGGCAGATTTTTTGACCATGTTTTTCTATGGCTCAAAAGTTGCGGATTTTTGTCCCCTAAAACATATAAAAAAATCTCTAAAATCAAAAAATACGTATTTTGGGAAATTGAGTTTTAGTAAAAAAAAATGTTGATAAAAAAATCTGCAAATTTTTTTTCCGTGTACTTATTTTTTTCTCAAAAGTCCTCAACAATACCTACAACTTTGCCGAAGACACCAAATTGATCAGAAAATTTACTCAAAAGTTACAGCTGTTTGAATATTTACATACCATTTTTGTAAGGACAGCAGCCAAAATTGTATGGAGACTTGTATGGATGATCCAATGACGCAAAATAGCTTATTGGTCATAGGGAAGACCCCCACAAAGTTTGAGTCAAATAAAAAAATACAAAAAATAAAAATGGTCGAAATCGGCCGATTTCGTAGAGAGTTGCTCCGGTATTTTATGGCAATTTTCGTCCATTTTCGCAAAACCACATTTTTTTAAAAAATCATAACTTCGCATAAATGCAACCCATTTTAGCTGTCTTGAATGCAAACGAAAGGGTAATAAGATAGGCTTTTAAGGAAAAATAGTTAGAAGTGTCTAGGTCTATCATTTAATTTTTTTAAATGGTAAAAATGGATGAAAATAAACATTTTATGCATGTTTCTATTGTGAAATTGACTCAGGAACACGAATTAGATAATTCTAAGGGGTCTCCAGAGCGAAAATGTACACCTAAAAATTCAGTTATAGAAAAAGTGTCTATTTTATGTGTTAAACTTCCTTACCCAGAGTGTTCTATGTCTCAGTCCTAGATGTCCCCCACAAGCTCCAGGTCGAATCGAGTTGATAACTGGAAGGAACACTTTCTTGTTTGAGTTTGAAAATTGTGCTATTTTCACCAAAATGCCAATAACTCCCATTTAATTTAACCAATTGGGATGATTCACCCCTCATTTTGAAAAATGTGGTTTTTGCGAAAATTGACGATACTGGCCATTTCACGGACCACCCTATCACGGTGCAGGTCGCTCTAAAGGCCACCAAAAAAATACGGATCTAATCATTTCTACCAAGGAACCCCCGGATAAATTTTGAGCACCATATTGCAAAAAAAAAAAAAATCTGAGTATTTTCGAAAAATAAGGTATTTTGTTAAAATTTTAGTATTTCACAAAAAAAAACTTTAATTAAGTGAAAATGCAAACAACACTTTGCCTCGTATGATACCCATAATGCAATTTATGAATATTTGAGTATTTTTGAAAAAAACTGTATATTGATAGAATATTGAGTATTGGTATTTTGAAACACGGATGTGGTAAAATTTTAAGATTCTAAAATTGAGTAATCGTCGTTAAGGGCTACACATAAACTACTTGGCCTTTTTTGGGGGGGGGGGAGATTTAAAACCTTTTAAATCATTTTCAAGAATCTAGGGATTAGGATTGCAATAATGCAATATTATAAAAAGAAAACTTACCATGAAATTTGAACACTTCGTTTCGAAATTTTATGAAAGATTTTGGAAACAGATTTTTCTCCATGTAATTTTGTTATTTTTTATCTTTTTATTATACCAATCAATCAAAACCAAAATTTCAAATGTAAATAAACTGTTCTCAAAGATAAATGCACCTTTTCTACACTTTTATCCATTTTTTGCAAAAAAAAAAAAAACCTGAACCTGATGAAAGTGACTAAAAGATTTCTTCCATCTCACATCACACACCGAAGCGAAGAATCGATTCCAAAATCGTCAAAGCCACCGCACCACAATAGAGCGATTTCCAAGAGTTATCGCCCCTTTTACTGCAGACCCCGGAAGACAAAGTTCGAGTTCAAATGTGATGCCCCCGGGGGAGATCTCCGGCCGTGTGTGTTCTCCATTTCAGGGGGTGGAAAAAAAGCAAACTTCCTTCTCCGAGCTTCCTAGCGAGCGATGTCATTGCTGGGTGGTCTCTAAACTTATTAAACATCCTTCTGCTGCATATATATTGCTCTCTGGTCTGGTTCCAGAACCAAAATTCGTATCAAATTCAGAATCAATACGCTCACTGCCATTCCTTCAGCTGATCGACTGATGTCCCCGGCAACCTCGGCCACAGTCGGTGGTGGTTCCGATGGAGCCTGATGCATCACAATATAATTCCATCAGGATGAAAAATGCATGATGCCGGGGATGCACGAGGGATGCACCAGTCTTAGTCTTGGTCCTAGCCTTGTGAAAAAAAAGTTGGCATCCCTGACGAAAATCTCAATTCACAAAATTACAAAAATAAAGGAGAACTGTGGCACAGAATCGCTACCCGATGAGTTCTTCACTTTCATGCCGGATCGATAGATGGAAGGCAGCAGTGATTCACGACCCGAATTCGATTTCGACGGCAATATATTCCTGCTGGAAACATCCTTCTTCCATTGAAACGTTGGAGAAATCCACACCGAGTGCACTCTTGATTTGTTGCTGCGAAGACAAGTGAAATCATATCAAGAAATCGTTGCATTATTTACGCAGAGAGCTACCTTCTGGTACCATCAGTAACGGACACTTTGTGTGGGATTATCCAAAAAGTACAGCAAAGTACACTCACAAAAACATAAATCTGTAACATTTGAAGCAAAGTTTCTTCTATCAAACCACAATAAATAGAAAATCGGCCAGGCAAAAACCAAACTTGACAACTCAGCAAAGCCAAATCCCTCCAGGAATCTTTGTGCACCCAGTTGCACCTGTTCACAGGCGAAGAATCGCACAAACTTGCCAAAAACATCGAAACATTGAACAAAGCAATGCATCATCTTAGCTTTACTTTACTTTTGTGCAAAATCTACCCAGTTTTTACCTTCTCATGTTGACCACTAATCCGACTTTATTGTTTTATGCTCTCACTCGAAAAAGACACAATGGCACAATGGTATGTGAGCTCGCTTCTGAAAGGAATAAAGAGGAAACAAAAAAATACTCGACAAACTTACAAAGCTCAGATAGCAAGCTTATGCTTTTGAAACGAAGCACTGCTCTGCATCCAGTGTGATGAAATTAATCATAAACGAGAATTCTCGCTGTAAGACACTAAAAAATAGACTGGGAAACCATCCCATCCCCCCCCCCCTCCAAACCCCTTCGAACAGTAACAATTGGCCATTCTCCAAACAGGATTCCCGCCACTTACTAGCGTTTTCCTGAGCAGAAAAGATGGAACATTCAAACCGTTACTGACACCACCTCACCCCGCATCGCTTTTCCTCCCAACCGAGCAATGCACTTCAATTCACATGGTTTTTCCATCTTCATTCGCCCGGGACTGGAGAACTTGCTGCATTGATACCCCCCAACCAAAGGGAAAGCAAGAGAGTCCTCCTGACTGAAGAAAGTGAGTGTGTGTGAGTGCTGGTGCTGCTGCTGCTAGCGATATGATTTATTGGATTAAAAAGAAATAAATTACAAAAATAAAATTCGATTCGATGTTTTTGTGCGAGAAAAGATTATGTTCCCGAAGTGAAAATATTGCTCGGCTCGCTCAGCTGGTACCGGTCGTCAGTGGACGGTGGGGGTGACGGTGCAGAAATGTGGATTAAATTATGAAAAATAATCAAATTTGAAAATGTTTGCTTGGTTTAGAAAATAAAAATTAAAAAAAGTTCTTTAATTAAGCCAAATCTCTAGCAAAAAGTGCATTCATAAAAAAGAAGCATTAAACTCCTTGCCTTTTTTACATTACTATCTAATTGGGTTAAGGGAAATATACCCATTTTAATCACACTTAGCCGTTCGACTAATTCTCATAACTTTTGCCGTTTTCCACTATTAAATCAAAATTTTCAAATTTTATTTGAGCTATTTATTACTTTGGAACAGTCAAAAACATTATATTTAAGCTGTAATTCACGATCAAAGTGCTGTTAGGCCGATAATAGAAATATGCTGAGAAAGGGTATCGTTCCCCTACTTTTGATGTTGCACTCGTGAATGTATTAATGACATATTAATTCTTAACGAAAATTTTGAAAATAACTCATTGAACTTTTGTTCAATTGACACATAACGCAAGAGAGAATAAAGATTCAGTCTCATCCATCTCATCTCATTCTCTGTGAGCTTTTTTTTATTTATTTTTTTTGACTGCGAAACCTGCATTCTGTAGGAATTCTATACTGCCCCTGATCGCATAAATGTCCCATATGCATTTTCATCGTTTTTGAGTTATTGATGCAGTTATGTTCAGAATCGTGTGATCTTTCAGAAAAGCCTATAACATCCAGTACTTTGTTCTAGAAATAAAGAGAAAATCCAGTTTTGTCGCAAAAACTTAACACGTATCCTTATGTGTGGGACAAACTTCAAATGCGTTTTTCTCAGCTTGCTGTTTTTGCATATGGGTCATTCCATCTCAACTGTGCACGAAAAAGTGCAAATTTGAAAATTACCCTCTCCGATCCTGCTCAAATTTGGCAGGGCTGTTGATACTATCAAAACATGCAAGAATCCCGAATTTCATCCAAATCGGACCACCCCCTCCATTTTTGTACCTCCCCAAAAAATCGACTTTTTGGCGATTTTTGACCAAACCTCCTAGTTTCAAATGACAATAACTCAGGAACCACAAATCTTAGAGGGTCGGCCTTAGACTCAATTTTGAAGGCAATTGGACGTAGAATCCATTTCCGTGATCAAAATGTTGATTAATTTATTTTTTCTACCTGTATTGCGCAATTGAAAACTTGAAACGGCCGTATCTCAAAACACCCCAAATTATTTTTTTAATTAAGAATTAAGAATCACTTATCGACAGAAATGAATATGTTTCGTTCCAGAGATATCGAATTTTAAAGTTCTGTGTTTTCGAGATTACCTACATCAGCTTCATTCGCCGCATCTGCTAGAAGCACACAGGCGGGTCGATCAATTACTGCTACCTGGTGTTCTGGGAGATGAATAATTTAATTTAATTTAATTTACGCAAATATTTATTCAAATGGCTGATACCTACCTAGATCAATGTATTTTTGTGAAAGGAATATTTATTGGGTTATTTTGAATGCACCGTTTTTTTACGTGTTGCTAACCGTTTCAGAGTACCTCCGAGGCCATGACTAGGGCCTTTATCGTGGGCGGTAGCAAAATAGTGCCATTCAGCAAAAACCCCAAAACCTGCTTTATTATTATTATTATCATTATTATAGTTTACTATTGACACTTTACCATAATTTGGCAAATCTGATTTATGGTTTAACAGATTGATCATATTAAATCAATTTTTATATTGTTAGCCAGCTCCATTCGATTGAAAGATGATTTTGGTCAAGGTAGAGGAAATATACCCATTTTAATCACACTAAGCCGTTCGACCAATTCTCATCACTTTTGCCGTTTCTGCTATTAAATCAATATTTTCAGATGTTTCAACAATGGAGAGTTGCTTGCTCACTTTTATTTGAGCTATTTATTACTTTGGAACAGTCAAAAACACTTTTTATAAGCTGTAATTCATGATCAAAGTGCTGATAGGCCGATAATAGAAATAGGCTGAGAAAGGGTATAGTTCCCCTACATTTAATTTAAAAAAAATCTTCATACGTGAGGACAGCAGCCGTGATAGAACAAAAAAACACTGTTGCGGTGTCGAAATCATCGCAACTAAATTTGGGGAATTAGCCGCTTTGAAGCAGATCAAACTTTGTGATTTGCTTACATTTTTCAATTTTATACTTTCCAGAAATCCTTTTCCTACCTACTCCTTGTGATCGTCCTTCACTAGAGTACAACGCATCAACAAATTTTATTCATTTTAATTCATATTTTTTACTCAATAATGTATCGTACACTTATTGTTCAGTGTTACTAACAAGATTAATTGCATTTTCCTGCTCACTTCGTCGGAATCCAATTCTGCCCTTTACTGTGTGTCGTTATTGCTCTGTCCTGTGGGTTAGCACAGAAATTCATTTCATTAATTTTTTTGAGCAGATATTTCGCGATTATTCGCGATTAAACTTCAGTTTCCTACAGTGTTATACAGTTAATTTTTGCCCAATTAGGTGAAGATTATTTATGATGAAATATTATTTCAATAAATTACCAAGTAGCAGTTATTGATCGGCCCGCCTGTGTGCTTCTAGCAGATGCAGCGAATGAAGCTGATGTAGGTAATCTCGAAAACACAAAACTTTAAAATTCGATATCTCTGGAACGAAACATATTCATTTCTGTCGATAAGTGATTCTTATGTAAAATTGGCCGGGGGAACACGATGGTGAGGTCAAATTAAAAAAATAAGTTGGGGTGTTTTGAGATACGGCCGTTTCAAGTTTTCAATTGCGCAATACAGGTAGAAAAAATAAATTAATCAACATTTTGATCACGGAAATGGATTCTACGTCCAATTGCCTTCAAAATTGAGTCTAAGGCCGACCCTCTAAGATTTGTGGTTCCTGAGTTATTGTCATTTGAAACTAGGAGGTTTGGTCAAAAATCGCCAAAAAGTCGATTTTTTGGGGAGGTACAAAAATGGAGGGGGTGGTCCAATTTGGATGAAATTCGGGATTCTTGCATGTTTTGATAGTATCAACAGCCCTGCCAAATTTGAGCAGGATCGGAGAGGGTAATTTTCAAATGCTGTTCCGCTTCAGATGGAATGACCCATATGGGACATTTATGCGAACATGGGCAGTATAATTCCTTAGGAAATCTATAATTCTAATGAAACAACGTTTAAAAAAAGTTATGTCGTTTCTTACACCTCTACTGCACAATTTATTTCGAAATTTTCGATTTTTCATTTGTGCAAAAGGTCAGTTGAATTGACATTTTTGTCTGAGAAACTTTTTTGTTTCCTTCGTTTTATTTTTTTCTTTATTAATTTAAAATATTATTATGGAAATTTTTTATTGTTCTTTTTTTGTTCATGATATTTTATATTTTTATATATATATTTTTTTAAGTTAATGATCGCAGAAGGATTATTATGACCACTGACCATACGATAATTATAGGCTAGCTTTGGAAAAATAGAGACAAAACATAATCTATTCCATTACAAAAAATAATTAAGTTTTAATTTTGACATAAAAAGTAAGGGGTATTAATTAAAAATACCCCAGGCCAAATTACACGAAACAAGTAAAATCATCAAATCCAACAGATTCTAAAATTTAAAAGAGCTTTTATCCAATTTTTTTCGGTTTTATATGATTTTTCTTCAGAAAAGTCGATGGAAATCGATGGGCTCATGTTCAAATCCACCAAATTTCTTATGAATGTGAATCAATAGACTCTAAATTACATATTTGACCTCGGATAGAAAGTTTCTAACCCAAAATTTACTAGTTTTATAGCTTTCTTTGAAATAACCCCAAAATCCAAGCTTGAAACCTTAAAACAGCTAAAAACGAAAAAAATCTTTTTTGTACAGAGCGTGGACAATTGCTATAAACACCTCCCCTAAAGTATCCACGTCCTTTATGGATGGTCCCTTAAGAACGAAGATTGAAATATCTTTAATTTAATGAAATTCTCAACAATAATTTAAAGATTATTTTCTTATTTGCAGGATTAAAAATCATAGCAATATTAAACAATATTTTTGGATTTAGAGGAATAGAAAAGCATACCTAAATTAGAAAATTTGATATTTTAGCCACTTCCGGCTTGTCCATTCGACCTTTATCCACTTTCGACCTTTTGTTCACTTTTGACCTTATGTTTTTGATCTTTTGGTATTCGACCTTTGGTCGCACATCCTTGGGTTACATATTCCGGATCACTTTGGAGCAGATTAAGACGTATTACCTAGCTCAATGTTCGAAAATAAGGGAATGTTTTCCCCTTGATCTTGATTCGATTATACGGAATTCGTAGGATTGCCGGAACTTCGGATTATCGGGCCTTTTTTTAAACCAAAATTAAGCAAATCATTCAAAATTATAGCTTGTTCAAAAGAATTGTTTATAACAAAGATATAATAATATAAAGATATAAATTCAATTCATTTGAAGCAGCCATGCCAGATATACAGATAAATCTATATTTACAGATTTTTTGATCCTAAAAATCACAAAAATCTGTAAAAACAGTTTTTTTTAAATTGATTATATTTAAAAAAAATCAACAATTTATTAATTGAATTATGCATAAATATGACTAAAAAAATTCTTTTGCGGTTTCGAATTTGACATGATACAGATAAAATACAGATTTATTTTTAGGAAAATAAAGATCTGCTTTAAATTTATCTGACATCGTTGATTTAAAGTGCCACAAAAAATACAATCTGCAAAAAAGAATGACTTCCGATACTAGGAAATAAAATTAATCTGATATTGTACTGTAGTTATTGCGATATAGATTTTCTAACATAAGATCTTTTTCGGAATCGGGTTAACTTTATAAAAAGCTAAAATTAAAAAAATCACAAGAAAAACAATTATACATAAAAAAATTATCTAGAAATCATGGTAAATCTCAATAATTTCATTATTTTTATTTACTAATTTACCGTCAGTGGGGGTGACATTGGGTTCAAGTAATTTTAAAGTTGAGCTTGTCCAAACTGAGGTATGTTTTTGGCCAGAAATGAATTATCGAAAAATCAACCTTAATAATTAGTTTTTTAGTTGCTCCACTGTCGGTACTTTAAAAAAACCAGCGACCAACATTTGAGGAAGACATTTTTTTATTTAAATTACGCATCGTAGTTAAAAGTGAAAAGGGTCGACGACAGGGTTTAGCTTCATATCGATATTTCAAATATTGCAAAGTTTGATTTGTCTAAAGAAAGCGATCAGAATTATTTTTGAGGTATTATTTTCTAAATTGAAAAGGTATTGAGGTTTTTAATTTTGTACTAAATATTGAATGCTTATTGCAGAATATTCTTCTGTTTATCAGAAAAAATGTCAAACTAACAATTAATTTTTTCAAGAAAAATCTCAAACTCTAGATCCCGCCACCCACCACTAACTGTCAACGCGAAATCCCGTCCAAGTCCCCGTCCACGAGAAGCGCGCCAAGAACGCGAACCATTCCGAGCATGACTTTTATTATCCCTCATACGACATGGAAGCGAATTGAAAAATTGCTGACCCCCTCTCCCATCCGCTCGTCAAAACCTCCCACACTCATAGGTACGATTGGTTCGATTTTTGCGGGGATTTTAATCCAGATTAGAACACACTTTTCACAGCTTATTCCGTTTATTGCTCTTGGGGGGAGAAAAAACTAGTTTACATTCATTGTGTAATTTTTTCTACCGTTTCTTAAATGTATAAAGGTTTGTTCTTAGGTCTAGGTCTTACAAGTGTAAAGTTGTTCTACATGAAAAAACCTGCACGATAGCTAGGAGTAGTAAATTAGGATAGGAATAGTAAAACGCAGGCTACCACAAAATTGGCAGTGTTTCACCTTTGCTGGATTAGGTTAATTTAAGTTCACTCGTTCCGGAACCGTTTCAGTTCGTGCATGATGTTCTGCAGCAGCGGTGCCGTGGACAGTTCCGTCGACTGGAGCACCGTCCGCGGTGCCACAACGCGGGTGATGTCGATTTGGGGGGCCAGCGGGGTGTGGAACGGTCCGGCACTCATGGGTCGCACCAGCGGCGAGTGAGCTCCGCTGCCCCAGGCACCCCGTCCGGGTGAAGGTGGACCGGAGCTTTCCAGCTTGTTACGGACCGCCTGGCCGGCCGCCGTGACGGGCCGAACCGTGGCCGAGCACGCCCGGGACGACTCCCTGCGGGGTGATCTTGAGGTGAGAACGGCGACGGGTTAAAAGTTGGAGCAAGTGGTTACGAGCAGGTTACCTTACAACGGCCGCCGACTTGCCGCGGGTTTCCACCGGTGGCCGGATCACACCGGGTAGCGGGATCGAGTGTTTGTTGGCTTCCTCCTTGTCCGCCGGTTCCGAGTAGAGTTGGATGGCACCCTCG
>NC_051863.1:189317374-189372374 GCF_015732765.1 Culex quinquefasciatus | reverse complement strand
CGATTTTTTTATATTTTTTATATGTTTTAGAGGACAAAACGTGAAAGCATTTCAGCTGCATGTTATGAAAAAAGCTTTTGGCCAAGCTGCTACTTATTTTTTTTTAAGTTTCGAAAATGCACTCACATAGATGAAAATTGAATTCTTCATCAAAAATGACTTTTGTACAATTTTGATTAAGCGCACATATTTGAGTTAGGGCATTTTTTTAGGTTGCATTTAAAAAAAATGTATTTTTTATTCTTTTCAAATGGAATTGCTGTATATATATATATATATATATATATATATATATATATATATATATATATATATATATATATATATATATATATATATATATATATATATATATATATATATATATATATATATATATATATATATATATATATATATATATATATATATATATATATATATATATATATATATATATATATATATATATATATATATATATATATATATATATATATATATATATATATATATATATATATCGGGTTGATTTTGAAAAAATATCAATCATTATAACCTTCTTAATCTTCTCCTCTCTCCCTCGCAGTGGTCAACGTGTACGTCCTGGTCAGCCTGGTGGTCCTGTACCGGATGTTCGCCAAGGGTCCGCTGCTGCCCACGACCCAGAACAACTTTGTCCGGTTCGACAACGAGCGGGACGTCGAGAGTCAGCAGCAGCCAGGTCCCCAGCCAGGTCAACCTCAAAGTCGAAGTTAGACTTGAGTGCGCGAGTGTGATTTTCTTTTTTTTTGCGTCGTGTAAGGTTTAAGCATTGTTTAGCGTGTAAGACCAGCTGATTATTTAATGTTACTGTACTATCGTGCGGGAGTAGTGAGAAAGCATGAGCAAACGTGTACATATAGAGTTTGAGAATGATGAAGAAACGATAGTTGTTCAATGAAGAGTTTGGCAAGTGTGTTTTATTTGGCCTTGATCAATCAATCGTGACACGCTGACGCTGAGGGTTTGCGTCGGAATGTCTTAAACTGGTGAGCGTACTAATAGAATGTTTCGCGCGAGAGGGCCCAACTGTATAATAAATATGTCTGACCAAATGTGTGAAGCGTCATTAAATCAATTAACGGCAAAGCGCGCGGGGAGTTTTGGCTTATCCGAGATCGCAATGTCGGATTCATTCAAGCGCGCGTAATAATTGCGCACTGCAATTTTTTGTGTTAAACTGTTGCTTAAATTGTTTGAAAAGTTCCGTTGCAGTTTTTTTTTCTTTTCTCAGGCATATATTTCCGCTCAAGTTCACGAGTTTTGTGACCGCCTTCAGGTTGGTTCCCAGCCGGTGCACATTGTTATTAATTTCCAAATGGGGTAATGTGGCAATTGTTGGAGGTCTTTTACTTATTCTCTGGAACGTAACAAAAAACCTTCAAGATAATAGAAAAAAAATCATAAACCAGATTAAAACTTTGCAAATTACCCCAACAGAGATCTAGTCTAAGCCAGTTGCAAATTCCACGCAAATTCATTAACGTGCAGGCATTGTTCGCTCGTTAAATTCCACGAATTATCCACCCAAACGGGCATTCTTTTTGTTTGTCCAAACAAAGTACCTTAAAAAACAACGCCCAAAATGACATTCCCAGGCTTAATTTCGCAAAAAAGGTAGAAAGTCCCCTTACATAATGTGTCGTTACGGGAGTTACGATGGGGATTCTCACGCAACAACGACGACGATTCCGACTCGAGTTAAGTCGTTGACGTTTATTATTTTAGTCATGCCAGCTGGGGATAAGTTAATACGCCAAGTGTGTGTGAGTGCGTGTGTGTACTAAGCCCATTTAGCTTCAGAGTCGCCATCAGCGGACATTATTGCCCACTTTTGAGCTTCCTGCCCCTGCGACCTGGTCATCTGTGGCTTGGGTTGGGATTGTGATCAAGCGAAAAAAAAAATAAGACAGCTGGAAATCGTCTCCAGCTTCATGAACATGAAGTCAAAATTGAGTGACCTATCCCAACAACCGTCCACTTACCCTACCTAGTATAAGACTATGTAAAGACACAAGCACAAATTCATCACTGAGTCGGCGGTTGATAGCCGCGGCTAACGAGCGGCCAGAAATGCGCTCAGCTTAATTTAATGAATTGTTACTCGAGTTTGTAAGGTTGCGTGTGTGTGTATTTGGCTGCGCACTGAGAATAAACTGGACATTGCGTTTGACAATAAACTGTAATTACAGCTATGAGAGGAAATTACCACCTTCACAGAGGAGGTAAAAAATCTTTTTTTTTAACTGTGCGGAAATGTTTGGTAAACTGTTTATTTAAAAGGATCAATAGCTAAATAGCGTTAATTTTTTTTTACAATAAAAATACTTAACCTATATCAGACACGGATTTTGTAAAATTTTAAGCTTGAAATTTTAGCAGGATTCCAACCCTACCAAAAATACATTTTAAGAAAAAAAAAAAAAGCCATGGCACTCTTTTTGTGATGTTGGTACCACTATGTGATTTTGACATTTCGGGCGTGCACCAATCGTAACGCCATCTACGCTTAAATATCTGGATAGGCAAAAAAATACGATTGCGCGTAGCCCTTTTTTGAAAATCACCAAAAAGTCGTCAATTTGCTCTACACAGTCAAAAATCATTGACATCTAATGACAATGTCCATCGGACAGCGATGGAATAATCATCATCAAAAGAAATTTTTTGGATGTTCCTCTCTCGCGCACGAAAGATTGTTAAAAAGAATCTAAAAAAATCATCATCTTGATTATTCGGCGGAACAACTTTTTCACTACTACACAAGTGTAACGTCACATGTCGAAAAATTACCTGTCACTCTTGTGATAATGTTTGTAAACAAAGCGAAATAAATAACTTAAAGTGGTGCTGACAAGGAAATTCACAAAAAAATCATTAGCAGATTGATTTCCTTGGAGAATTTCTGGAGCGATTTTCTTTTGCATGATTTGCCTCCTCTCTCTTCCGCGAGTGAAGAAAGTTCGCAAGCGAAATTGATTTATTTTGCGATTATTCCATCCCTGCTATCGGGGTAAGTGGAATACTTTCAATGTTTACATTTGTTTATAGAACTTATGAAATTAAAAGTCTTGGAATCTTCGATCTTTCTCAAATTTTATCCAGGGCGATATTTTGACCATTAAAGACGACTACTTTGATTGGAAATACAAAACTTTACAAAATGAATCGAGCTAATGTCTTGTTTACTTAATAAATAGTAAGAGATTTGATGTTAATTCCACCACAACATGAAACATCCGGCCCTAAATAAACAAGTCCTGCTAAATGGACGATATCTCACAACAGTGTTGTCAGATATATAAAAAAAATCACGATTTGTTTGATCGTAAAGCATGATATTTCTGAATTAAAAATGGAACTTGACAGTAAATTTTCGAGCAATTTTTAAGCTTTTCCTCAATGACGATGTGGAATATGATTCGAAATTTTGGGTAATCCGAAAATAATTGGAAACAAATAATATTAGTGGTTTATATTCAATTAATAACATACTGAATAAATCTTTCGAAAGAGTCCATAAACTCTTCAACCCAAAATCCTTCCCACACACAATTACAGCTTTCCAAGAAGCTTTCACAAAGCTCATAACTACACGTTGTTACACTCTTGCGTAACTCTGGTCAAACAAAATTTGCCGCGCTCGGCTTGCATGTGTCATATATCTGCGTACAAGCTCGACGTCCATCAGGCCAGCTTGATTCAGTTAATATAATTCAATCTTGATGACAGCTCGGCCAGTTCAGAGCCGCGCGACAATTAAGCCCGTAACTACTGCTGGCAACACACCCGAAACGCGAGGCAAGTGTGGCCACAGGAGGTCAACGGGGTCAGTTATTTTTTATGCAGCGTGCTAGTGGAATCAGTATGTGTTGAAAATGCTGTAAAATTTTGTTTAAAGTGTGTTTTTATATTTTCAGCATATTTCCTTCAAGTACTGTCAATCACTTCATTGAGGTGCAAAAAGAGGAAAACAAGCAAAAAAAAAAAGCATTTTTATGGTGAAATCGAGCTTGAAGGAGGACGTCACCGCGCGTTAATGAGCATCACCAACAAAAGCCGGCCCGCGAAGGTAAACCTGAGCTTTTTCAATGCGCTCTTTGCAAGATAATAAAAATAAAAGCAAGCCATGAAACTGGAGGTTCGGTCGACCTTGAATAGATAAGTTTGGAAAAAACGGAAACCCTTGTTAAGATTCAATTTTCCACCCCCAAACCGCAACGAAAACAAAGGATCGTGAAAACGATCCGGGCTGGCAGCACTGTAACAAAAAGGTTGATTATATTTTACAATTCTAATGAGCAGATAAGAAGTTTGCTTCTCGATGATTTTCTAGGGAAATTCATCTTGAGAATTGGTTCAGTGGTTAAAAAGATGACATTGATGTTTTTTCATACAGTGCTGCCAGCATTTCTGGGGCCATTTTCTCGAAAGAGAAAAAAAACTCAACAGAATGTTCTCCAAACGGGGTTCACTGAGCTGGATCGTGCTGCTACAAATTGAATCAACCGCTCAAACCTTGGCCAGGTGGGATGTTTTCGCTTCGTATTAGCACACAATCTGTTGGAGGCTGTCCAACTGGAGGAAGAAGATGATGCCGAGGAAGGTGGGCACTCGGAATGGCCTCATTTCGGTGGTAATTTAATTTACGCCTCATTATGGGCTGGTAGGTGTTCAATAAGGGAGGCGGAAGAGCTTTTGGTGCAGGGATCTAAGACTTTGCATAAGTAATCTGTTAGATGACGAGATAATTGTAGATAATGGGAAGGAAGACTGTTTGGGTGAAATCGTGGTTTCGGCTCATCTTCAAAATAATATCAAAATATAAATAAAGCAAAAGCATAACAAAATTCAAATTGTTTAAGACCTTAACTCCATCTACTGACACCAAGGTCGAGGGTCATTCCCACGCTATGAAGACGCACCCAGTTCATCTCTAACCTCAAGACGAAGCCAGAAAAAAGGGTAAAAAAGTCTTCATAAAAATCTATTGAGTTTGGGGCTTAACGATGGCATAAAGGCAAATGACGAACGAGCCAGCTAACCCTTAGTGCTCAAGGTTATCCAAAATGGTAGAGTTAAATATTTGAAAAAAGAAGTGTTTTTAAGAACTTGTGAATTTTCAAAAAATATATTCTATAACATTTTATGACATTGTTTTTGTTCGGGTTTTTTTGGAACAAAACTTAGATAAAGACATGAATCCAAAAAATATTTTCACCATTTACGTAATTAAATAATTAAATACTGGAATAAAGAGATTTAAGTTCTTAATAACACATTTACTTACTTTTTGAAATTTAGCTCTAAGTTCGTAATTGTTAAAATACCATTAACTAGACGAATACAATAAAAAATAATTCAAAAATTTAATAAATAACATATTAAGGTCTCCGAAATGGTAAGGAGCATCAAAGTAGTCAAGATATTGACTTTGACGAAGCTTCGGCGTCATAGCAGCATACTGTGTGCTTTTTTTGTGGCAGTTCAAAGATAACCAAATGGCAAGGAGCGGCCGTGACTGACTGGTTACGATGTTCGCTTTGTAAGCGAAAGGTCCTGGGTTTGATGCCCATCTGCTCCCAACGAGACAGTTTAATACATAGAAATACTTGAAATACTGAATGGGAACGAAAAATCTAAGTCGCTCGAGGTGGGGTTCGATCCCCCGTCCTTTGAATTGGTAAGCAAAAATGCTAACCACTAGGCCATCGCGACTTGGTGAGCTATGACTGGAATTAGGAATACTGTTACTATCAACTATATACGCGCTGGGTCCTTGTCCATTTGAAAGGGTTCGGAAGTTCTAAAAAACGTTTGAATCCGATTGATGCAAGCGTTCTTCAGGGCGGGGCTTGTCGATAAAGCTGAAGTACCTCGCGCTCGGCTAGCCAGCGTAGAAATGGGTTACCGAAGCTCGGCAGAGCTAACACCTTCCAAATGCCTATGCGAGTTATTTGCATGTATAGAGTGTAGATCTAAAAACACATGGAAACAACTCAATTTGTAAGAAGTGGCCGCGTGGTCCCGTTTGGATGGTTGCACACACACACAATTCAAAGATAACCAAATGGCCGATGTTGGCGAACGATAAAGCTCGCAAAGTTCGAGCTTTGCAGAGAAGCTGGCGATCGTGTGTGAGAGTGTGAGTTTAATGACTTCCTCCCCGCAAATGGATACATTTGAGAGCGTTTGATGAGCAAAACTGACAGCTTAAGCGGTAATGACGATTTAGTTTTACGTCAATGCACATTTTTGAAATTTCTTGCAATTTTGTAATTTTGTAAGGACTTGTCTTTAGTTTAATTGTTTAAGAACTCTAAATGTCATTAAAATGGCGGAATATATAGAAATGCATTTCAACTTCTCGTAAAACTTGTTTTTAAGATTAAACTAGAGCCATCTTCAACACATTTTGGCTCAATCATCGTATGATGAAATGTTTAAATGAAAAAACATAGAAACAAAAACAAGCAATGTCGAAAGAGGTTATCAGTAAAACAATATGTTCTTTTTTTCCAAAACGCGTCCCAACTTCAAGGCTGAGACTACCTCAACCGACGACGTTGTAGAAACGCCTGGCCAGTTACATAACAGATTGGACGCTTTATTTTAATAATTGTTCACTCTCTGTCATTTGTAAAAAACTTTATTTTGTTGTATCTCTGTAATTTCTTGTTTTAATCTGATCTGATGAAAAATGTTTAAATAAAGTTTTTGTCTTGCCAAAAATACCTATTTAATAGAAAATCTGCGATCAAATCCAAAAAGAATAATAGTTATTTAAAAATATTCAAAGAATTTTGCATTATCGAGGAAACGAAGAAACGATTACAAAGCTTTTGGAGTTTAAAATGAGAAGACTTTTAAGTTCATCATTAAATATTTAACAAAAATATGTCTTAACAATTTTCGAATGCGGGAAAACCATTTCGCCGATTGAAAATTTCGCCGAAAATCGACAGAAAAGAAATTGTGAAAAATCAATTAATTTCCTGAGTGTTACACAAAAAAACATGTTTTTACGTTCTTTCAAATATAAGTAGTTCTTTAAAAACAGACAGATTTCCAAGAAAAATGAATTTGATTTTTTTTTTCATTTTTTTAAGCAGCAGTTTTTGAAATTATTCAAAGATATGTCAAAAACTGAACATTTGGTTTATTGGACCTTTTCAAAAATAAACTCCAGATTTAGAAGTTTTCGGAAAAAAATATTTTTATTGATCCCTGATTTTTCGGGAAGGGGGTGACAAAAGCTTTGAAAAATATTTGCAACGGCCTTAAATTAATTTCTGTGAGGTTTTGTTTGTTTCAAACATGAGCAATTCCTCGGAACCAAAGCTGAAAGGTTTCCCGAAAAACATCTGTATGTTTTGGCTTTTCTTAAAATGTAGGCAAATTCGTTTTCAATGATAAGCAGTTCTTTGCAAAATTATAAAGATTTCAAAATAAAATGCTGAGTTTTTGCCTTCTTTTCAAACAAGAAAGGTACTGTGAATTGCTTTGATGTGAAAATAAGATTCTTTGAAAGTATTTTTGGTGTGGTCTTTTGCAATTTATTTTACATTTTTACCATTTAAAAGAAACAAAAATGTTTTATGGAATAAAGTTAGATTTTGCATTTTGTTTAAAGTGAAGCAGGTCAACTAATAAAATTTTATTTTTTTAGGTCAGAATCGGAGAAATGACCTCCAGATTTTTTTTGGTTTTTTCGGTGAAACGACTTTTGACTAAATGTACTCGATTCGAAAAAAAGGTTTTAAAAATTCCAGCAATTCCAGCAAATTTTATTTTATTTTATTTAGAATGTATAATTTATGACAATCAGTCATCTCATCAGCACTGGTATTCAACAAATAAGGTCGACAAAAATTTTGATTTTTTTTTACAAAGGCCAGAATTTATATTTCGACATTGTCATGTTATCTTGTCGCACTTCGCTTTTTGACGTTCCAAGAAAAACGCGTTTTCATGTTTGACCTTGAATAAACAAAAAATAGAGCACACAATGTAAACAATAACAGATACGTTTTGTTTGGTATGTGTTTTGTCTCGAAGTTTGGTTGAATTAGGATGCCGGGTTCCGTAGCTATAATTACAAATGTTTACGGTAGTCGGGCATGCACGTGTGTCAAACGCGTTCTGACCTGAATATCTCAGGATTGAAATAGAAATTTGGGGATCTGTAAAGGTCAAAAGGTTGAGAGCTGCACAAAATGGCGTTCTTAACTCAATTTGGCCCAAAATGCACAAGCGACAAAACAGTTTTTTTGCCAAGGATTGTTTATGATCACTAATATTTCGTTCACTAAATGTATTTTTTTATTCTATTTTTTACAAACCTCGAAAAAACTTATTTTTTGCAAATGTTAAAAGAACGTTCTAGGAAAAAATAGACACATTCATAAAACCGATGGAGCGGAAGCCGCTTGAAAGAAGTGTTCTAAACATTGGGTGATAACGCTTCGCAGAATCAAAACACTTTTTTCTGCTTCCCAGAGATAGACCTGCCCCAAGATAATCCACACGAGCCGCTAGAAAGTGGCTGTCTTTGACGTTTTCGGTGTGACCTCTTCCGTTTGAGAATTGATAACCCAGGCCATGGTCGAAAGGGGGGCGATAACGTAACTGACCATGGTTCTAGAAATTCAAGCCAAATCCTCCACTAACCTGCAACGGATGCCTCAGAATATCATTGTAGTACGAATGTGGTGGTATCGATTGCTGTTGGTACTGCTGCTGTTGGGCCAGCGAAGGTCCTCCTCCGGTGGCCACCAGGGCCGCTCCGGCCATGCCCTGAATCTGCTGCTGTTGAAGCTGTTGCTGTTGCTGCTGCTGTTGATAGTACGACATCTGCAAACACTGCACCGGCGTTGGCAACGTTCGGCCCGAGCTGGGACGCAGCTGGGGTGCCGTCTGGGACGGCTGGAGGACGCCGTAGTTCTGGTGGATGATTGTCTGGGACAGCAACTGTCGGCCGTCCATGCTGACTGGAATGCCGCCGACGTTGATGGGGTTGCCACCGCCCATGACCCGCTTTGGACTGTTGACGTTCATGTTGATGTTGAAGTTTTGGTGGATGATTTGCTGCTGCTGCTGTTGCTGTTGTTGTTGTTGTTGTTGTTGCTGAAGCTGTTGTTGGAGTATCAGTTGGTGCTGCTGCTTGAGCATCTGCTGCTGGGACAGCAACTCGGCACTGAGCGGCTGCTGGAATGCTGGCCTCAGCGGAGGTTGTCTGGGGAAAGGGACAGAAACAATTCAAGGTTTCTCCGTAGCATACTTGTGGCAACTTCAAAACCCACCGCATTGGCACCTGTCGCACCGGCGTGCCCTGCAGGGACCGACTGGTGGAAGAACACATTGACGTCGTCAGGCTGGCGGACTCCCAGTGTTGCACGAGGGCGTTCATCCGGGCCTCCTCGAGCGCGACCTCGGTTTCACTGTTGGAGTCGTAGTCCGGACCCTGGGGATGATATTTTATATTGGTCTCAAAATTCAAACAAAAATTTCAAAAGATCATATGAAACTCTACATGCTGATTTCAGAATACGTTTTTAGCAATGGGATCTTTAATGAAGTAAAAGTTACTTTTCGATGGAGACGCATGGTTCTTAAAGTTTCGATAATTTACAAGATAAAATTTGTGCTTCTTGCAAAAAATCCGATTTGTATAAAATACTTTCACATGGATATTTATCATTTTCGAATAAATTGTGTCAAATATACTACAAAAAAATGTTAATATCTTTTAAATTAATTTAAAACAAGTTTAAGACTGATACCAAATTTATGTTATGAACTAATGTAAAATTCCAGTTGATTCTGGGAAAATTATCCAGCATGAAATTGTATCTCTAGAAAATCCAATTTATGTGCCACGTTTCTGAAACTCCTTTCATCAATGAAGACCCAGCAATACAATCAGGTGCGTACGATGAAACAAAAACGCTTGCAGGTAAAGGTTACGGTAAATGCCAAAAAGTCGAAAAATCAAGATTACCTCTTCGATTTTCTGATCCAACATGCGAAAAAAGTTCTGCTGACTCGACGAGATTTCCCTGAAGGAAGAAGAAGAAAGAAAGAAAAGCAAAAATAAATTCAAGGAAAATATTACATCTCACTAAAGACAATCATTTCTTGAGAAAAAAAAATCGCTCAAAGGCAAAGTCTCCATCCTTCAGCCTCTTTCTAAAAATACTCACTGGCTTTGGAGCAGCGAGCCGTTTTTCCGCAGAATGGACACAATTTCGCCGTTGGGGGGTTCCGGCGAGCCGTCGTCCCGCAGCGACCCGTCCTCGTCGAGCTTTTCCTTCTCGCCGTTGATTTCCCGGTCCCGCTCGTCCCGCCCGTTGTGTCCGTCCTCCTCGTCCGCGTCGGCGTCCTCTACTGTGGGGCAGAAATTGGGAAAGAGAGAGAGGGGGAGATAAGAAATTGACGACTTTATTTGGAGCAAGACATTATAAATTGATTGCAAGTTGGAAGGTTTGAGTCTTGGATTGCCTCTGGGACTAATTAAGCGAAGTTATTAGAACTTTATGTGTTAAAAGAATTTATGTTCTGATTCATTGAAATAATATAACTCTTGATAGAATACATTTATAAATTGCATTCAAGAGAAAACCTTGCATGCTAACCAGGTTAAAGAATTGGTAATTTTTTACATTCCATCCCTAAGAATTTTTTTAAATATGAGCAAAAGAAGAAATAAGCTTAAATTTGTGATGTTATTGTTAACAACGATAAAGCTTATTTTTCGAAATACAATGACCCTTTGTACAAAGGTAATGGACTGGCCCTTCTTGAAAGCTCGTTCCAAGAGCCGCGATTGGATATTATATTTGTTCCGTCGAAAATTATTATCTTGTCAACTTATTTTTTTTGCAAATACAAAAGTGATCAGAAATGGTTTTCAATCGTGTTTGTTTACCGTTGGACATAAAAAATTACAAAGCGCTTTAGGATCCTACTCTATAATATTTGTTTCAAATCAAATCAGTAAAAAACATAAGTTGTTATTTTAAATTACTTGAACTCCAAAAACTCGGTTTAAAATTTGAAATCATTTGGTTATGGTTTAGTGGGTCCTTTCGTGTGACCTGAAAGCTGATTCGAAATCCGGACACTTTTGCTTCGAATTCCGGACACTCGATTTTACTTATGAATCGCACAAATTTGGACTGAAATGTTAGTGAATGGCATTCTTTAGGTCTCAAATAAGCTATTGACATCAAAACAATCGATATTTTATAAAAAAATTATATCATATAAAAATTTATATCAAAACCACAAATTACTGCTTTGCCTTCCCGGTGCTTCGGACGCCTATGAAACATTTTACGTGAAATGTTTCGCATTTTTGGTAATCTTATAATTTTAAAAATTTATAACTGTTTTGACATTAACTACAGCGTTTAAACAAACTTTAAATGGAAGTTGATGTTAGAATTTATCAAATAACCCATTTTTAACATTTACAATGCGAACTTATATCTAAATAATTGATAAAACAAGGTGAGGTGTCTGGGTTGAGAAGCGTCCGAGAATTCGAATCATGACGTTGTATGAACGAGTTTTTTTTTCAATTCAGTATGGACATTTGTAATGAAATTTATGTAAACAAAGTTTTTGTAAGGAGTTTTTGATTTTTGATTATAATTTTTGTGTTACTAAGGTTTCTACAATAAAACAATGAAAATTAACTTTTTTACTTTTTATTATAACAACATGTTACTCAGTTTTTTTTCGAGTTTTTTGAGAACAATTGCAATATTTTAAAATGAATTCCGTGTTTTTTGCATACTGCTAGGCGTTCAAACTACATTCACATAAACGAATGATTTTGTTTTTATTTACTACATAAGATTAATGAAGATCTACACATAAAGCGATAACAAAAACAGCCACTGCACAGTGGGCGAAATGGAACCCAAAATCGGACTTAATTGAACGCGGCTGGTTCCCTGGTATGAATAATACCGTTGCTAATGTAAAAAAATCCGGGGAATCGATTGGTGATGGTTTCATTCACCGCACAAAACGGCAAATGGTCCATTTTGTCCCAATTCCCAATTTTTTCACATTTTTTTCTTGAAAATCGGTCTATATTTAGAGCGGAGGCTTTATGCGGCCTTCCAAAATGCACTTAACTTATGTGAAAATGTCCCAGGAATCCAGTAAAAATAACCACTTGCACCGCAAAAATCATCTAGGGTCCATTTAACCCCAATTCCGCTATAAAAGCATTTTTGGCCGTTTTCAAATGTTAGGTCAGATTTTAAAAATCTGAAAATATTTTTATCGTAAGGATCAGACAATTTTACATAAGAATGACGATTTGCACTTGAAAGTTTGACACATTTATGTTGATAAAAATAAAATGTATGTGAAATGCAGTTTATTCTGCGTTTGGGAAAATTGGCCCAAAAGTGACTCTTCAATCATTTTATTAAGTTTAATTTCTATATCAACATAAATGTGTCAAACTTTCAAGTGCAAATCGTCATTTTTATGTTAAATTGTCTGATCTTTACGATAAAAATATTTTCAGATTTTTAAAATCTGACCTAACATTTGAAAACGGCCAAAAATGCTTTTATAGCGGAATTGGGGTTAAATGGACCCTAGATGATTTTTGCGGTGCAAGTGGTTATTTTTACTGGATTCCTGGGACATTTTCACATAAGTTAAGTGCATTTTGGAAGGCCGCATAAAGCCTCCGCTCTAAATACAGACCGATTTTCAAGAAAAAATGTGAAAAAATTGGGAATTGGGGCAAAATGGACCCTTTGCCGTTTTGTGCGGTGAATGAAACCATCACCAATCGATTCCCCGGATTTTTTTACATAAGAAACACTATTATTCATACCAGGGAACCAGCCGCGTTCAATTAAGTCCGATTTTGGGTTCCATTTCGCCCACTGTGCACTGGCTGTAAGTAAACAGTACATCTCGCAGTCTCCAGGCTCCTCACACTCTCCTCATGTTGACAATTGCCAGCCGAGAATCGATCGCTTTCAGTCCCAAATTCCGACTTCGATCGCATCCAAACAACGTCCTCAGCGCGTAGAAGCTGTACAGCACGTACACCACAAACACTAAAATGATGATTTTTTGTTATTATTTTGAAACAATCAACACGAGGAATGCAAACTCAAACCGCTTAGATAGAACATATAGCTCAAATCGTAGACGAGCCTGCCCTCCGGATCACCGTTGATCGTCACGAGCAGATCCCGCACCAGCAGTCCGACCACCTCCACCAGGAACATGTACTTGGCCGGTTGCAGGTACGTTCCGTCCTCCCACTTCATACCACCGTACATGAAGGCCAGCACGGTCAACCAGACCAGAACGAAGACCCACCGCACCACCGGATGTCCGCGGAATGCTAAATCTGCAACGATCGCGCACGGTCAGGTTGGTGTTCTAGCTTAGCATAGCTACAGCAAACCTACCAAGTCCGGAACTCCACTCCTGCGCGGTAAAGTCGAACGTCAACAGGGTGACCATCCACAGCTCGCGGATCACCAACGTAAGAGCCACCGCGAGGAACAGGTGCCCGTGGAACTTGACAAAGCGCGTGATTCTCCGGTCCTCCATGGCGGCTGGTGATCGACTGAATCAAAATGAGGGATCGGTTCGGATGCTTCGATCCGACCTCTTATCAGCGGCGAAGAAAGTCCGACATCACCAAGACTAGTGTGCAAGCGAAGTGCTGAAGATTGTTTTGGACCGCGCTCGCGCGCGCGTCTACGTCAATGCAAGATCAGCCTCTCGGGCGGTGATCGAGATTAAGTCACTTGAAACAGGGGACAAGTTTGGCTTTGTGTTTATAGAAATGTTCCTCGGGATTCTAGAAGGTGTTTTGCCCTGATGGTCCCTCTTAGGGATGAATGACGGGCGCGATTTTAATTTGATTCACAGAATGATAATATTTACAACAGAGCTACAGTTTAATAGTGTGCGGTATTGGTATTAATACTAGTTGCTATGCAGCACACGTGAACTAGCTGATCCACGAGTCATCGAACTCGTCGCCGAGCGTGAATTTGACCGGCTTCCGGGCACTCTCCACGTCGTCCTGATCTTCGTCCGGATCGTCGGAACTCCGGTCGAATAACCGATACAGCACAACCAGCGTGAATCCGACGTACACCGGGATCACTGGAATAGTGGAATGCAATCAGTGGTGGTAGCTGAGGCGGGAACCTTTCCGCTTGCTCATCTTACCGACTAATACTGCGGTGTTCGAGGACAGAACCAGCTCCTTGAAGTTCCGCCGCTCGAGCTGTGTCAGCTGCTGGATCAGAAATAAACTGAAGTCGATCGAGAAGATCGTGGCGAACGGCAGGATCGTTTCCTTCTTCTCGAACACGATCCCCACCAGGAAGATCGTCCCCACGAGTACCCAGATCAACGAGAACATCAACTGCCCCATGGGCCGCACCCGGAAGAACGTCTGACTGTGATCTAGAAACGAGAAATCACTTGTGCTATAACAACACCCTTAGACAAGGTCGCCCAACCGTCAAAAAACTACGCTCACCCACGACGACATCGTCCACGTCCAGCGGCCGTAACTCCTCCTCCACGAGGCTCACATCGGCGGCAAAGATACAGCCGAAAGTGAGCGCGGCCACCGCAATGGCATACCCGTGGGCCTTGATGTATCCGCTGAATATCCGCTCCATACTCCGACGGTCAGAATTATTCCCCCCAAACACGTTGACTTCCTTCGAACTTCAACCGTTGACTGTACGTATACAGGAGTCTGCTGAGCGGTTTCTTCCTAATGAAGTTCGCGCACGCGAACTGTGGCTGTGGTGTGCGGCTTAAACCGCGAAACATGAGACTGATCCTCCGCTCCGGCTTATCAGAAGATGCTGCGCAGCATCAGTATTGGTGTTTTTGCCGGCGTGTTTTTATGAACTGCGTCACAATAAATACGGT
This sequence comes from Culex quinquefasciatus, assembly GCF_015732765.1. Classification (NCBI taxonomy): domain Eukaryota; kingdom Metazoa; phylum Arthropoda; class Insecta; order Diptera; family Culicidae; genus Culex; species Culex quinquefasciatus. The sequence continues at coordinate 189,357,404 of NC_051863.1, read as the reverse complement.
GGTGAGATTTGTTTTGATCAGACCAACAACTGGTGAACTACCCTAAGCCAGAGTGATGATGACGACAGTCTCGAGCCGTTTCGGGACAGCAGCAGCAGCCATTAACGTGATAATGAGTCGTGATAATCGGGGCGTCCTAGAGCGGAGATTGGATGATTTTTTTTTCGTATAAACATGGCATTCCATTTTAATTGGAAGCTGGCAGAGCGTTCTGACATGTTTAGTGTAAACTTTTGTGTAACACCCTCTCAAACGGAAACAAGGATCAAGCGGATCGAAACGGCGTGGTCGTGTAATGAAATTTGCTAGCGATTAGGGATTTCGATGAACTGTGAAGGAGGCAAGACATTTAAGTTATTTAAAATACACAGAAATAATATCTTCATGTTTTTTGTTACAAATTTCAAAAATCATGAAAACAATTCGAATCATTTTATTCAGTTATTTCATGATCATTCGCTTCGAAAAAAAAAAATAATCTGTGGATATTTTTAAACCGGGCTCAGATTTTTCGTATCCACGCCATTGTAAGAAAATTCATGCCGAACAATTTAGTACCAATTTAGTAGTTGATTTAGTACCATCTTAACAACGTGTTTAAGAGCTAAATGTTTAAAACAGTTTTGAAATAAATTGATTTTACATTGCACATTTCGAGAAAAAAAAATTGTTTTTTAAGGAACTGCAGTAAGTTATATTTTATTATCGTAAAATATAAAGGATACAATCTGCCTCGACCAAGACACCTCATCGTGCCCAGTCCAGTTCAGGAAGGGGCAAGTGGACTGTATGAGAACAACATTCTTTCAAAATAATAACAAAAAGATTAAAAAGTCTTTTTTTGATTCAAAGTATATTCAATGAAAATTTGCATTTTAATCAATTTTTCCCTCTTATTTTTCAGGAAATTTATGAAAGGAAAGAGGGAAGAAAAACTTGAAATAAAATTTGCAATAGGCTAATGATGAAAAATATTTTCCAATTGTATTTTTCATGAAATATACTAAAATTTTGGGATTTCCGTAAAATAAATAACTGAATGCGATTCAATAATCATAATTTTTTGCTGAAATTTAGCAATGAACATAAAAATTGCTGAAAAATCAGTAACTGCACATCTGTCAAACTGAAATGTCAGTTTTGACTTATTGTTTGGATGCTGCCGAGATCAAATTATCTTTTAAATGTGTTGTATTTTTTTTTAATTTTGTATAATGATCTTTAGGAACAAAAGTATGAAAATTGTTAAAATGCCTCAAAGCAAACCACCTGTTTTTTGTAGGATTGATGAAATTAATGTAAAAATTATAGTAACAGTGAAAACATTTTTATAGTAAGCTAAGGCCGATGAAAATATTTAAAAAAGTTTTGTCCCTCGGCCCTGGCCGAGGTCAAGGGGGAGGGGGGCAAAAAAATAAAAAATTTAAATAACAAGCCATAGTCTTCACATTTAAATGAAAAAAGTGTTTTAAAATGCATTTTACACTAGTTCAGTTGTTTTGCAATCATTAGTTTTCAAAAAATTTAAGATCTTACAAAAACAAAAATTGTATCGAAAAAAAAGATTTTGCATCGAAAATTTTCTAAAAATCTTAAGATTTTTTAATAAACCCAAACATGCTAAAAATGATTTTAAACACAGGAGAATGTATTTTAATTTGATTTCAGCTGGTTGCACTTGAATTTTCATTGCAATTTTGAAGTTTATTGTAAAAATATTTTTTTGCCCCTGATTTTTCGGGCCAATTTTGAAGGGGTGGGGTGGCAAAAACTTTTAAAAATATTTGTACCAGCCTAAATCAAATTTTGATAACTGAAATACCAGCAATAATTCGATGCCTCTGTGCTCTCTTATGCTAACTAGATAAGTAACTAGCAAGCTTAGTACAAGAGAGCACAGGGACTTCGAATTTTATGAATTATCAGCAAATGATCTGTCTAATTGGCACAAGAAAATTACTGAATTTTCAGCAAAATAATTTGACGTTTCTTTTGTTGAAATTTCAGTTGTTTCGACAACTATTTTACCGAAATTTCAGTAAACTATCTGTAAAAGTGGCAAATGTCAGTTAACAGTGAATTCAGTAAAATCTAAATTACTTAATCGTTTACTGCAATTTTAGTTGATGAATATTCAGCAAAATTTTACTAAATTTTAGCAAGAAAAATTTGGTGTGTTGGGTTTGGGTAATAATTGAACTTAATGAAATCAATGTTATTCAATTTGACTAGAAAAATCATTTGAAAGGATTTTCCGTATTAGAATCGAATTCTATTAAGATTTGGTCTGAATTTGAATCAATTATCAAAACATTGATTTTTTCTAACGCAGTTACAAATTCAAAGAAAAGTTTAAAACATGATGTTGAACATTATATTAATAAAAAAAAATGTGCTAAAGTTCTCAGTGAAATATCGCTTATAGATCGCGCCAAATCCACAATAATTGCGAAGTCTGCGAATATCGTGAATGTGTAACTAGTCGTTGTTTGATTGAATGTGAAAACCCCGTAGAATGTATCATGAAATAGTTATAATTATGACCTTGGCTTCTAATAATAATCAGAAAATATTTTTTTAAGAAATATGTTCTACATTACAAAACAAAAACATTTACAACCTTCAAACGTTTTCAGCAAAAATGATAATTTTTCTCTTTTGAAACAATCACAGTTGATTTAAGTCCCCGAGGTAAACTAAAATTAACTGTGGTTGAGTTAAAAAAAGAACTTATTTTTTAATGAATTTGATAGTTTAAAATGAGAAATTTATGTACCTTTCAAAATTCGGAAAATTATTTCTGAAAAAGTAAAAAAGATAAGTGTATTCGTACCACCAATCAGTGGTCTTAGTTTGTAGGTTTTTGTGCAGTATAAAATAAAAAAAAATATATTTAAACAAACACTTTGTGGTGTACAAATGCCTAATCCCGATAAAAAACTTTAGCTTTCGAAGCAACCATATTCTACAAAACAAGCAATGCAACATTCTCATCGAACGCTGCAACAAGTGTTAGTGACATGTTGGCGTTACAAGAGAGAACCGCGCAAGCGCTACGCAACAAAATAAAAATCTTTTCCAGGACTTTGCTTGTAACTACATAAAATTATTTGTTAAAGGCATGACATTATGATTAATGATTAAAAAAGGTTTCTTATGTATTATAAATGAATGTTTTATTTTCCACCAAAAATTTGATTTCAAGATTTTTTCTTGGTAGAAAGACGAAATTTCAATTGACTTATTTTCCTAAATGGCGCTTTCAAATTCTCAGAGACAAAAATCACCACTCTCGGAGAGAATGCCGCGATGAAGATACATTCAACTGTCAAAAGTTTTTTATTTTCTCTCCCATGTCGTGGGCATTGCTCTGATGCTGAGAGTCATTCAATCACGAAAACAAAGTGCTCACAGTAAGGACGTTTTCCAGACAACCAAAACAATTCTAGTCACATAAGTTAGGCTTTATCCCGGTCCAATCTGGCAGCTGTCGTTACGTTAGTGTGTTAACCACCGATCAACATATCACAACATGGACAAATTTCTCCGGTTTTTCATCAAATTCCACGGATACTGTATCGCCGTCGCGAGCAGCATTTTGACAGCACTTTTCACATCGATTTTCACATCCAGCTGGGCTTATATTCGGTACGAGGAATGTGAGTATCTCTGAATGTGGGATTCCCCTCCTCGCTTAAGGAGAAACCCGGGGTCGCTCAACAACAATTTATTCATTCTAGTTTACAATCTACGATACACCGGCATCCCGGCGCTTGTTTTCGGCCTCGTCTGGATGGTTGCCAACAGTTTTCTGTTCATCGGCATATTCAAGGTGAGTCATCGCCGCGGTGACGATTTTTTGTTTGTTTGCTTTCGCTGATAACAGAGCGCTTGAGAAAAAAAAAATGTTTGTTTGTTTTTTAGGAGAAAAAGACGCTGCTCTATCCGTTCTGTGTGCTGTTTTTGCTGGATCTGGTCTTAGTTTTGCTGCGAGATTTCTACTTGATGATTTACGACAGCTCGTGGTACAAGACGGTGTTCTTCAACGTTTGTCTGCCGTTAATGTTTTGTAAGTAGTTCGAGATTAAAATTTTGTGAGGCGATCATTACATCTCAAATTACACTCCACAGTTATCGTCCCGTACGTGATCTTGAGCATGCTGGCACTGATGAAGCTGTTCGAGGTGGATCCAATCGTCAGGACGGACGATAATTTTGTGCGGTTCGATAGACGGTCCAACAGCATCGATACGGTTACCATCATCAATTAGTCAAACACCTTCCGAAATGTGCACATAATCTGCCAACGAAAGCTGTTAACCGCCTCATGTTTGTAACCAGAGAGAATTCGTTGCTTCGAATATGATTAAAATTTAAGTGCGTATTACTCAAAGAAAGCACTCTGAATAGCGCATCATATTTCAACGAATTCCCTCTGTATTTTTATAAGAAAAAAAAAATGAAATTTTAATCTGGGTGATAATGCTAAATGTTAAGTCGAATGATCGCACTGAGTGTGACGTGCAACGAGTGTTCTACTTCCGAATTTGTGTCAATAAAACAGAACTGAAATTAAATTTACGAAATATGAAGTTGATTTTCTTAAGGGATTACATATATGTAGAAAACCTCAAAATTTCATATTACAACAAATGTATTAAGTCCACAAAAAATCATTTCTAATCACTCCTGAGGGTTTCATGAAGATTTTTCAAGATTGGAGTGAGTCACAGACCATTTAAGTTTGATTTTTTTTTCCATGCGCAAAGCAAACTATAACACTTTCTGTGCGAAGTGGATTTACGGGTGCTCAAGATATCTCAATCTCAAGATAAGTTGGACCAATTTAGATGAAATTAGAGGTGAAGATTCTCATCACATATTCCTTGTGCATGACGAAGCTCGGTTTCAAAATTTTATTGTATAAAAAATACAATAATCAATAACTGACATTTTAAAATGAAAAACAATAATATTTATATCTTTTTATTTAATAAAGGATTTTTTTTAAATCGACCATCCTCATGCACATGGGACTGGTTCATCAAGTAGGTATTCATTACAATTTTGAGCTGATTTGGTCAAAACAGTGTTGAGATATCGTGGCACTCGTTTTTAAAAAACTACTAATTTCAAATAGCTATATCTCGGCAATGATACAACCAACTAACTTCAAATTTGTTTTGGTCATAGTTGAAAACAGATGAACAAAAAGTTCAAGAGAAAAAAAAAGTTTTGATAAAAATATAAATGTAATCAACTGAAAACAATAATAAATTTATTAATCGGAATTGATAATATTATTAAGCTTGTTTGGGCTGGTTCAAAAATATTTTGAATTTTTATATACATCAGCACAACAAAAACTTTTTTTTTTCGCAAAAAAACAAATTGTAAACTCTTAGTAATTTTGGAAACTAATTATTGCAAAACATTTAGCAGGTGTTACTACATTTTTGAACACTTTTTAATTCAAATTATGAAACCATTTCTCTAAATCTCTATAAGAAATGAAATTTTTAAGCGAGTCCAAAACATTGAAGATCTGGTAACCCTGCCTCGGATTATTACCACTTAAATGATATTTATGTACTTTTTTGCAGCCGAATCTCACTTAAGAGCGAGTTTTTCACCAGTGTGTAACAGGTCGTATCGAGGTGCTCCGATTTGGGTGAAACTTTCAGCATTTTTTGTCTATACATGAGATGAACGCATGCCAAATATGAGCCCTCTACGGCAAAGGGAAGTGTGGTATAACGGGCATTGAAGTTTTAGGTCCAAAAAACATGAAAAATAATAAAATTACTCCCATTTGCGCAAAAATTGATTAATTCTAACTCTCTTAGATGCATTCGAAAGGTCTTGTACACAGGAAAAAAATGATAATAATATTCATCAGGAAATGGTGACAGATTTTGTGGCAAAAAATATGTTTAATTTTACCCCAGAAAATGATGAATGAAAAAAAAAACAGTTTTTGATGAATATTCATCAGGTTCACATTTTTACACATTTTTTAATGTAATATTACACAAGAGCAGTTCTCTACGGAATCGGTCTTTTTTCTTTAATTTTAATTTTTGTATTTTTTAATCCGGCTGAAACTTTTTTGGTGCCTTCGGTATGCCCAAAGAAGCCATTTTGCATCATTAGTTTGTCCATATAATTTTCCATACAAATTTGGCAGCTGTCCATACAAAAATGATATGTGAAAATTCAAAAATCTGTATCTTTTGAAGGAATTTTTGATCGATTTGGTGTCTTCGGCAAAGTTGTAGGTATGGATATGGACTACACTGAAAAAATTGATACACGGTAAAAATTTGGTGATTTTTAATTTAACTTTTGTCACTAAAACTTGATTTGCAAAAACACTATTTTTAATTTTTCATTTTTGATATGTTTTAGAGGACATAAAATGCCAACTTTCAGAAATTTCAGAATGGGCAAAAATCTTTGACCGAGTTATGATTTTTGAATCAATACAGATTTTTAAAAAATCGAAATATTGGTCGCAAAATTTTCAACTTCATTTTCGATGTAAAATCGAATTTGCAATCAAAAGTACTTTAGTGAAATTTTGATAAAGTGTACCGTTTTTAAGTTATAGCCATTTTAAGTAACTTTTTGAAAATAGTCGCAGTTTTCATTTTTAAAAATAGTGCCCATGTTTGCCCACTTTTGGAAAAAAATATTTTTGGAAAGTTGAGAAAATTCTCTATATTTTGCTTTTTCGGACTTTGTTGATACGACCCTTAGTTGCTGAGATATTGCCATGCAAATGTTAAAAACAGGAAAATTGATGTTTTCTAAGTCTCACCCAAACAACCCACCATTTTCTAATGTCGATATCTCAGCAACTATAGGTCCGATTTTCAATGTTAATATATGAAACATTCGTGAAATTTTCCGATCTTTTCGAAAAAATACTTTCAAAATTTTAAATCAAGTCTAACATTTCAAATGGGCGTAATATTGAATGTTTGGCCTGTTTGAAATGTTAGTCTTGATTTTGAATTTTGAAAGTATTTTTTTCGAAAAGATCGGAAAATTTCACAAATGTTTCATATATTAACATTGTGAATCGGACCTATAGTTGCTGAGATATCGACATTAGAAAATAGTGGGTTGTTTGGGTGAGACTTAGAAAACATCAATTTTCATGTTTTTTAACCTTTGCATGGCAATATCTCAGCAACTAAGGGTCGTATCAACAAAGTCCGAAGAAGCAAAATATAGAGAATTTTCTCAGCTTTTCAAAATATTTTTTCAATAGTGGGCAAACATGGGCACTATTTTTAAAAATGAAAACTGCGACTATTTTCAAAAATTACCTAAAAAGGTTATAACTTGAAAATGGTGCACTTTTTCAAAATTCACTAAAGTACTTTTGATTGCAAATTCGATTTTACATCGGAAAATAAAGTTGAAAAATTTTGCGACCAATATTTCGATTTTTGAAAAATCTGTATTGATTCAAAAATCATAACTCGGTCAAAGATTTTTGCCCATTCTGAAATTTCTGAAAAGTTGGCATTTTATGTCCTCTAAAACATATCAAAAATGAAAAAAAATAGTGTTTTTTGCAAATCAAGTTTTAGTGACAAAAAGTTAAATTAAAAATCACCAAATTTTTTTTTATCGTGTATCAATTTTTTCAGTGTAGTCCATATTCATACCTACAACTTTGCCGAAGACACCAAATCGATCAAAAATTCCTTCAAAAGATACAGATTTTTGAATTTTCACATATCATTTTTGTATGGACAGCTGCCAAATTTGTATGGAAAATTATATGGACAAACTAATGATGCAAAATGGCTTCTTTGGGCATACCGAAGGCACCAAAAAAGTTTCAGCCGAAAAATCGAATGACCGAAATCTCAGAGAATTGCTCACAAATAAAGAGGTAATATTCAACCTACCAAATTTTCAACATTCCAAAATTCAACTTTTTTTTCTGTGTAGAGCACTTCAAAATGTATTATGTACATCTAAGATTGGTTTGGCTTTTTCTCATAGCTTTTGCAAATTACTGTTTAAAATGTATTTTTTTGAAACCTTAATATCTTTTTGCAACACCCTTTAACACCCATACTCCAAGATGGGTAATTTAATGGACTATAAGCCTGCGGAATTAACATTTGGCAGTTTTTCTCATAGTTTTTCGATTTTTCTATAACAAACATTTTACAACGTTAGTTTTTTTGAACGCTGGAATTTAACAAAACAGAATTCGCATACATAACCTCAAAGCGCGAAAATGGTAATCGACGTACATCGCTCTGTTCTGCTACTCCACACTAGGTGTCGAATGTCGTTTAGCTTATGAATGCCAAATGGCATTTTTTTACTTTTTCTGGATCTTAAAAAAATAGATGAAATTTGTGTTGGCAGGTGTATTAAGTTAGTTTATATATTTTTTAAACAAAAGAGCACGCAATTTTCACAAATTTAAAGCAAATCTACAATTTTCAAAATGATGGTCTGCTGAATTATATTGTAGGTAATTTTAAAAGACTATTAAAGACTTACTATTACAAAAGTAGCAGAATCTAAACAAAACCAATCACGGAGACTATATTTTAGTGGAAAAATCAGCCATCAGTGGATTTGGCATGAAAACAGTTTAATTTTTGTTCTGCAGGATCATTCCAAAATTGCCAGATAAAAAGATTCAATTATGATATTCCTAAGATGTTCTTGCATTTCAATATTACAAGAATTTTTCAATTAATTTCAAAATACTTTAAAATTTCAACGACAGGTTGACTGCATGTTGACATTTCCCTGTATTTTGCATTTTTGTTACATGTTGAAAAACTACAATACATGTTCATGTTCATTTTAAAATATTTTAAATTGCTGTGAGAAATAAATTTTTTGTTTATAAAAAAAATATTTTTTTTTGTTGAAAGCTAGTGTTTGCAAATTTTATTTACTAATAAATCACGAATTTTCCAACCAATTCCAACCACCACCATTCCATTAATATTTAGAAAATCTGGTGTTGTAAATCAAAAGCAAAGCAAGATTTATGTAGTATGTTTGTCTTAACTATTAAACAATTAACATTAAATATCTCTATAATAACTACTGACCTATGGTTTATCCACAAGATCTACCAAATATTCTAAAACAAAATAAAAAAAAAGTGTTGAAAACATTCTTCAAAAGACTCAATTTTTCACAATTTAATCATTCATGTCATTCATCTGCCCTCAAGCTAAGTACCCGTTCCTCACATAATCCGCTCTCCTAACAACTCTCCCCCCAGTAGAGAAAATCACTTCTTTACGCAACGCGCGTCGCAAATCTGCACTTTTCCTTCACTCTCGGCTCAACTCGTTCGATCGGTTCGATCGGCACCCGCGATACCTTCTCTGGGTGGGGGGTAAACAACATAATTACAATGCACAAACGCACAAGCATCATCATCCCGAAGCAGTTCGCAGGTCCGAAGTCCGGAGATGGTCAATCATCATTCAGCAGTGGACCAGTGAGGAGGTTCGAGCGTGTTTGAGTTGAGCGATACCCGGATCAAACCAAAAAAAAAAACGAGAGAAAGAGAAGAATTCGTACTTTCCTGGCGGAGAAAGCAGAACCGAGTTCAAAGGAGAATATTCAGTGAAGAGGAAGAGAGAGAGAGAGAGAGAGAGAGAGAGAGAGATCACAGAAGGTTAGACCAAATTAGCGGGTTAAACAGGTGACAATTAAAAGAAGAGCAATTCTCTACGAAATCGGTCTTTTTTCTTCAATTTTAATTTTTGTATTTTTTAATCCGACTGAAACTTTTTTGGTGCCTTCGGTATGCCCAAAGAAGCCATTTTGCATCATTAGTTTGTCCATATAATTTTCCATACAAATTTGGCAGCTGTCCATACAAAAATGATGTATGAAAATTCAAAATCTGTATCTTTTGAAGGAATTTTTGATCGATTTGGTGTCTTCGGCAAAGTTGTAGGTATGGATACGGACTACACTGAAAAAAATAATACACGGTAAAAAAAATTTGGTGATTTTTTATTTAACTTTTATCACTAAAACTTGATTTACAAAAAAACACTATTTTTAATTTTTTTATTTTTGATATGTTTTAGGGGACATAAAATGCCAACTTTTCAGAAATTTCCAGGTTGTGCAAAAATTAATGACCGAGTTATGAATTTTTAATCAATACTGATTTTTCAAAAATCGAAATTTTGGTCGTAAAATTTTCAACTTCATTTTTCGATGTAAAATCAAATTTGCAATCAAAAAGTACTTTAGTGAAATTTTGATAAAGTGAACCGTTTTCAAGTTATAGCCATATTTAAGTGACTTTTTTGAAAATAGTCGCAGTTTTTCATTTTTTAAAATTAGTGCACATGTTTGCCCAGTTTTGAAAAAAATATTTTTGAAAAGCTGAGAAAATTCTCTATATTTTGCTTATTCGGACTTTGTTGATACGACCTTTAGTTGCTGAGATATTGCAATGCAAAGGTTTAAAAACAGGAAAATTGATGTTTTCTAAGTTTCACCCAAACAACCCACCATTTTCTATCGTCAATATCTCAGCAACTAATGGTCCGATTTTCAATGTTAATATATGAAACATTTGTGAAATTTTCCGATCTCTTCGAAAAAATATTTTTGGAATTTTCAAATCAAGACTAACATTTCACAAAGGCCAAACATTCAATATTACGCCCTTTTAAAATGTTTGTCTTGATTTGAAAATTCCAAAAATATTTTTTTCGAAAAGATCGGAAAATTTCACAATTGTTTCATATATTAACATTGAAAATCGGACCATTAGTTGCTAAGATATTGAAGATAGAAAATGGTGGGTTGTTTGGGTGAAACTCATAAAACATCAATTTTCCTGTTTTTAAACCTTTACATTGCAATATCTCAGCAACTAAAGGTCGTATCAACAAAGTCCGAATAAGCAAAATATAGAGAATTTTCTCAGCTTTTCAAAAATATTTTTTTCAAAACTGGGCAAACATGTGCACTAATTTTAAAAAATGAAAAACTGCGACTATTTTCAAAAAAGTCACTTAAATATGGCTATAACTTGAAAACGGTTCACTTTATCAAAATTTCACTAAAGTACTTTTTGATTGCAAATTTGATTTTACATCGAAAAATGAAGTTGAAAAATTTTTACGACCGAAATTTCGATTTTTTGAAAAATCAGTATTGATTAAAAAATTCATAACTCGGTCAATGATTTTTGCACAACCTGGAAATTTCTGAAATGTTGGCATTTTATGTCCCTAAAACATATCAAAAATAAAAAAATTAAAAATAGTGTTTTTGTAAATCAAGTTTTAGTGATAAAAGTTAAATAAAAAATCACTAAATTTTTTTACCGTGTATTATTTTTTTTCAGTGTAGTCCTTATCTATACCTACAACTTTGCCGAAGACACCAAATCGATCAAAAAATTCCTTCAAAAGATACAGATTTTTGAATTTTCATACATCATTTTTGTATGGACAGCTGCCAAATTTGTATGGAAAATTATATGGACAAACTAATGATGCAAAATGGCTTCTTTGGGCATACCGAAGGCACCAAAAAAGTTTCAGTCGGATTAAAAAATACAAAAAAAATCGAATGACCGAAATCCTAGAGAATTGCTCAGAAGTCATAACCACTGCTGTGAGGTGAAATCGGATGGATTTGTGTCATTCGTGAGCGGGCCAAGTCCAGCAAAAAAGAGAGAAAAAAGCACTTGCAAAGTTAGTGAGACTGTGAGTTCAAGAAAGGCAACACAAACAGGCGCAAAAGAGAAATGAAGCTTGCGGTCGACGCGCCAGACTGAAAGCGAAATAACCGTTTCGTGAAAGTGCGCGCGCGCGATCTCGCGATCTCTGGACAGGGGGGCAGTTCTCTGGAAGAGTGTTGTATTTGTAGTTGTGGATATTGAAAACTTTGTTGGATAGCTGTCTAAAGCAAGATTTTTTTTTCAATATTTAGGTAAAATTCAGCTGCATTAAAAACATAAATGAGCGATTTTCTGGGACTTCAGCAAATAATGAATTTTAGTATTTTGTATTTGCCTCAAATTTTGCAACCATCGATGCCATCTTTTACTACCATTTCTTTCTTTGCACAATAATTTTTTTTTAAATGTGTATTTTTGCAAAGTATCGAATTTATGATTAAACACATTGCTGACTTCATTTTTTGGTTTAAAATCAAATTTTCAATCAATTTACATAATTTTTGAGTTATATTCACAAAAAAGTGAGTATTGCAAACAAAAAGTGACTTTTTTTCCTGTAGATGGAGAAGTCAAAATCAATTTAAACCGTCATCCAAATATTTAAAATTTCCCTAATAATTTGCTCCACAAACATTAAAGATTGTATCAGTAAAAGGATCGTATTATTACATTTGACTCTGATTGACAGATTGTGTGTGAAAAAATGTGCAATTTTTCGTTTTTTAAACTCATCATTCAGATAAAATGACAAAAAAAAACATAATATTCTACCATCCAAATTTTCATCCATTCAAATTTCCCCTTGAGAATTTCTGAGAAAATTGTTTAATGGATGTGAACAAAAAAGAGTCAAATGTTTATCTTTTGGATGTGTCTTGTCTTAAAAAAATATTTCTAAAATTTCTGACCATTCGATAAACATAATTTCAAATTATTGGAATCAGGTTTTTGCAATGTCAAATGACAATAAGGTTTTTTAAAATCTTTTGAAAATACAGAGCTTTAGTTTTCTTTTCTGAGGGATCAGAAAATTCCACGAATGTTTTTTTTTTTATTTTCAAAAAGGCCTTGTTGTTTCTGGGAGATTAGTACGAGAAAAAAGGACGATTATTATGACACGATTATACGATCTACAAACAATGTTTTCTTTTCTGCTTGTGGATTTATTTGATAGAATAAGGTTAATTCATAGGACTTTTTTTAACTTTTCGATAAAAAATATGTCTAAAGGTGGTCAGGCTTGATCGCTATATTTTGAAGAAAAATATACACTGATCGATGACTATGTGCTCTCTAGATGTAACTTGAAAACAATATCTTTTACACTTGATCAAAAATTATATAAAATTTCAGTCAAAATATTAAGTCGAATTTTTTTTTTTACCGTAATTATGCTTTTTTTGTAAAATTACTTTTTAAAATAATACTTAAAATGCTGACGTAGTGATCAATACGGACAAAGCATATAAAAACCCAATTTCAAATTTCAAGCTAAATTTTTCAAAAAATGCAGCAAAAATCTTTGAATTGTTATATATAACTTAGTGCAAAAGCCATCAAATTATTGTTATAAGCGAGAAACAAAAATAAATGCGAATATTAGTAAATGTTTTTTTTAAGAATAACAACTTTTAAAAGATTAAAACTTGACAAATTTTCAATTGCATATTTTCTGATGCTTATTGTACGGCAACTTATTGTTGTTGATTGTTGTGAAATAAAAAAAAAGATTGTGGAATTTGAATATTAAGTCTAAAAAAACTTAAAGGAAGCATTAGCTTATTTTTATGAGTTTGACTATAACTAATCTATTATTTTAGAAAGCAAAAAATGTTGATCGTGGAATTCAAGTTTTAGGGGAAATATACCCTTTCTAATCAAATACCTATCTTCGTCATATGGAGAGTTTGATGCTCGATTGAAGCTCCAAAATTACTATTTAAACTAAAAACCAGGGGTGCTCAAAGTTTTTGGAGGCCGGGCCAAATATGAAACTTAAATGAGCTTGCGGGCCAAATTTACAAAAAAGGGTTTTTAAAAAATACGTTATTTTAATATAAAAGATTTATTTTTTGTTATTTAAAAAAATCAATTCAAAATTATAGAAACTACAAAATAACGGTTTTCTATCGGTATTGCTAATTTTATTGTTTCTGGTATCTAAAAAAAATTAGCTGAATGTACTCGTGCTTTAAAAAAATATGTTTTGTTTTTATAATTCGAAAATGGTGACACTACATGTTGAACAATTCATCTAAAGGCGTAATTTTATTTATAAGTTGAGCGTGGCTGAAAAATCGTCGAGAGCCAGATTTTCAACATTTCAATGAAAATAACAAAAAATGTTAGAAAATATTTTAAGCTTCCGTATAGTTAAACTGCAATCATTAATTTCAACAAAAAAATATTCGATATTTTTTTTATTTATTTCAATTTAAATTCACTAAAATTCAAATTATGTTCAATAAACCCAAGCATGCTCAAATGATTCTTAATGCGAAGAATTGCATATTGAATTAATTTCAGCTGATTGCACCTAATTTTATTTGGGGAAGTGTGAAAGTTTTTTGAAAATATATTTTTGCTCCTTGTTTTTCGAGCCAATTTTTTAAAATGATGGAGGGGTGGGTTGATTTACGAAAGATTTGTAACAAACTTGATCCTCCGATTTCCACAATTTGTCTGCCTGAATCAGTTGGTAGTCAATCAGATTTGTTATCTTAATGTAATGAGTTCGAATCCCGAAAGAAGTGCAATGTAAGTTTTTGACTAGCAAATTAATAAAGAAAACTTATATGTTTGCAACTATTACAAAATTCTACCTAAGTCAAACTTGAACGATTTTTTTTTAATATTTCCTCAAATGTTTGATAAAAGTATTGACGATATTTACTAGTTTCACTCTCATTGAAGCGTTTGATATTGTTCTAATTATAAAATATTTTGAACAAATTATTTGTGTAACAATCAAAATATTGATAAATCAATCAACTTCCAACTACCGGCAACATGTGCTTTTGCACATTCTTTAGTCACTCACTGGAAAAATATTCCCGAAACATGTAAATAATTAGCAAGCGCCATAAAAAAAACAAACGCGCCAAGTCTTTTGACGTTTGACTTTTGACGACCCATTCCAATCGAAAACTGAAGAAAACCGAGCGAGAAGCGAAGGCAAATAAAGAACAAAGGGTTGCCACTAACACCACCAGCAGCGCCTGTTGCAGTGAGCCAGTGATGCCAGGAAACATTCTCTATAAATGCTACTTTTCGTGAAGACTTCATTAAATTTGCATTTACAATCATTATCAACTCTTACAAATGTAAAATTTGCACAAGTAATTTTAATTATTGTAAATTTTATTTATTTTTATCGATGGTTTGTTAAGCCAATCAAGTATGTTTTTAAAACTGAAGCAATTGAAAACATCAGGAGCATAATTGATGATTTATTTTTACGAAAAAAAAAACCCAACATATTTAGCTATACCATTATTTATATGTTTTTAAAATTCAAGATTTTATATGAGTTAAGAGCAATGTTTAGAGCCAACGATAGACAACAACATTAAAAACAAATCAATTCCACAAATTCCCAGAGAACCACCCAGCCTTGTCCGGCAAGTCTCAGCCCGAGGTCTCGAGACGGCCCCAGCTCGACCACACTCAGTTCAAGTCGTTTTGCAGCGGCGCGCAGAAGTTCAACGTTCGTCGTAGTGCACGGTTCAACAACATCCAACATCCAGCAGACATGGCAGGCATGGATCGATTCTTACGGTTCTTCATCAAATTCCACGGCTATGCCATCGCACTGCTGAGCATCTTGTTTGCCCTAGTGAGCGTACTCTTCACCCGGCTGAATTACCATTACCCGTTAGAGGAGTGTAAGTTTTCATTGTGTCGTTACGAGTTTACGAAAAGTGGTGAAAATTAAACTTTTTCTTCTTTTTTTTTTGTATTTGTTGGCCGCCTCCCCACAGGGTACAATTTTCGCTTCTCGGGCATTCCGATGCTCATACTGGGAGCGGCCTGGATCATGGCCAGCGTCATCCTCGTAGTCGGTGTGTTTAAGGTGAGCCACAGTCGGCGATCATCATCATCAATTTTGACCCAATTTGCTCAATTCGTTTGTTGGGTGTTTTTTTTTTAAATATATTTTGCTCGTCTCTCGTACTAGGAAAATACCAAGCTCATCTACCCGTACGGGGTTGTTTTTGTGCTGGAGCTGGCCACCCTGATCTTGCGGGACGTGTACCTGCTGGTGGCCGGCAAGGACTGGGACGAGATGGTGTTCATCAACGTGAGCGTCGTGCTGCTGTTGTGTGAGTAAACTTAGTTGGATCCAATTTAAAAAAAAAATGTCAAAAGTGAAGCTAATCGTTGAAAACGACAATTTCGAAACTTGAAATTGGGCTGCATGGTTTGTGTCGCGTGTATTATGTAGCAACTCTTGGCAGTGTCATTGACTGGCAGTTATTTGGTGATTGGTAGATTTCAGTGTCGAGCGTTTCCTTTAACCAAATCGGGTTGCGTTGCTTGGGAAAACTGCGAAGTTCAAAGTGATTTTTAAAGCAAAACTTATGATAAATTTGAGTTTAAGAAGTATACTCAAAGATGATCGTTAATTTGAAGAAGCAATTAATAATACTGAAGCATCATTGTCATTATAAAAACAATCTAATCGACGAAAAAGTTAGTTACTAAGCCTAAGGTTTTAAATTTGATTCAACTGAGTTGTTTTTTCAACAAGAATATTGCACAATAATTATGATTTTTATAACTGTAAAGTAATTCTCAACAATTAGTTTTTCCGTACAAGGCTGCATACAATTTTGCGGGCTGGTCGTTCAAAATGAGCATCTGGATGTTCGAAAATCTGTCTGTAAAGAAGGGATATTCTGATAAAATTGTTGTTTCTGGTAAAGTTGTAGGCTATGATTAGGACTTTTTAGATAAAAAAGTACACGAAAAAAGCCGATTTTTTATTTGACTTTTTATCACTTAAAGTGTAGTATCAAAAATACTTATATTTTAATTTTAGATTATATTTTAGGGGATAAAAAATGCATCTTTTGCACTAGATTCTAAGGATGGGGTAAAAACTAGCACAGAAATATGATCCAGTAAAAAAAAAATTGGAAAAAATCTTACACATTATCAAAT
The DNA here is from genome assembly GCF_015732765.1 of Culex quinquefasciatus. Taxonomy (NCBI): domain Eukaryota; kingdom Metazoa; phylum Arthropoda; class Insecta; order Diptera; family Culicidae; genus Culex; species Culex quinquefasciatus. The sequence continues at coordinate 189,340,525 of NC_051863.1, read as the reverse complement.
AAAACTTAAAATTTTATTTTGAAAGGCAAAATCTAATTTGCTATCAGAAATAACTTTAATAATTTCGAAATTACAAAATCCAGCATTTTAAAAAGTCAAAATAAGCTCCTTTTTCAAAAAGTTTTTCTTGATTCTAAAATATAAGCTTGGATTTTTTTTCAACAGGAAATAAATTTCAAATGAAATTTTGTGTACTATAAACTGCACAAATTAATTGGTTTAATTAGATTTTGAAAATTTTGAGCCGTTTTACTGTTGGAATCAAACAATTGAATGTTTTTATTGATTTTAAAATAAATAGTAGTTTATGCAACAACTTTCAAACACCTGATTTTTAAGACGGAGTCGTAAAAATTGCAAAATACAGATTAAAAAAATGAATTTCAAATGTTTAGCCCAACCTTCACAATTTTTAAGCGAAACTTATCACAAAATGCTTTATACTTACCAAAAGTGCCCTTTTTGATTAAAGATACAAAAATCAGCATTATTAAATGCATTTTAAAAAGTTTACATTAAATTGTACAAGTTTTTTTTTTGATAGAAAATTTAAATTTTCTGCAATCATACTATTTTTTACCTCTTATTTTTAAAGACATTTTTAGGGGGAAGGGGGCAAGGGTTTTGAATAAAATTATAATGGAAATATATTTAATTTGCTACAGTTATTTTTTATGGTGTAATTGTCACCTTTAAGAAAACAACAATTCTTCTTTATTTATTTATTCTTCACAAAACTTGGCTTATTTTGCATAGTTTATGATAACTATAAAAATTTAAAAACTTTCAATATTTATAAAGGAATTAGGCCGTTGCAATTTTTTTTGCAGTTTATGTCCCTCGACTCTGACCAAAGTAATTGACATTACAAGCTATGGTTTCAACATTTCAATAATAATAAAAAAAAGCGTTTGAAAATGCATTATATATCTGTCCAGTTATTTTGCAATAATTAGTTTTCTAAATTTATTGACATTTTTTTGCAAAAAAAACAAAAAAACATAAAAATCCAAAATACTTTGAAACGAGCTCAAATATGCTAAATATGGTTATCAATGCAGAAAAATGCATTTAAGAATACTTTCAATTAGTTAGACTACTTTTTTCATTAAAATTTAAGTTTTTTTTTTGGAAAAAAAAGTTTCTCCCTTGATTTTTTTGACCGATTTTGAAGGGGCCCCCAATGATGGGGGAAATAAACTAAGATATAAATATAAATATTTGCAACCACTTCAGCCTACACAGAAAAAAATATGTGAATTTACTCGACACGGAAAAAATGAATCACATGTAAACTCAGTTGATTTAAACTTGAGATTCGACGTAAACGGTTGAATCACACGTTTTTACGTTTAATTTGTTGCAAATTTACATCAAATTACTTTTAAATTTAAATGTTTAATGACGTGCAAAAGTGTTACATCATAAATGATGTAACATTCCGAAATATTTTTTTGTGTGTAGAACGATAAAAATCACACTCAATGAGTCTTCACTCCAGTTATGATCTGATTTGATAAGAAATTCTGGATCCCAGTTTTTCAACCATAATCTTTGAATTTACGAATCTCAGTCAATTATTGATTAATGGCCTATCTACAATCACTTAGCTTAGAAAATTTCACTTAGCTTAGGAATTTGAATCAATGGAAATGAATCTGAGTTTCTACAATGGAAAAGTAATCAAATTAGAAACTGACGTTTGGTTTGGAAAATTTCAAAATCTACGGTAAGTTGACGTTTCCATATCAAAGGTAAACAAACAACTGCATAGCAACGTATATCAGCCCAGCAAGTTTTCTAAGTTGATTGTGGATGACGAACGTAAGTTGCAGACTTTCCTAAGTAACTACTTTACTTAGATGTTCTAAGCTAAGTGATTGTAGATAGGCCATAATTTGTACGTTTTTTTCAAATGTTTGGACAGTTGAAATTGTATACTTTTGCTCCATTAAAATATTCAAACGGATGCTCGTTCGAACATTTGAAACTTATTATTTAGCTTGTATGTATCTTCTTTAGAGCACTCAAATTTAATGCTGCTGTTCAAATTTTTCAAAAGGGTGCACCAACCCCCGATTGGATAATGCTACCAAATTGAGAGTACTCTCCAACGACTCTTACATCACCCCCAAACACTCTCACACACTCTCCGGAACCGTTCATCGGTGTGAAATCACTTGAAAAATTCCGAAAAAAATGAGGAATTCATTTCACGCTCATGCACTTTCCCACACGAGCAAATTTGTAGGCGGAAAAAATGACCATCGAAAAGTCCATTTATAATTGCCCGATAATTGATTTCCCTTCACCTTTTTTCCGAGATTTAAATTTCGATTTTTTTTCAGTCATCATCCCGTACATCGCGCTAAGTTTGCTGGCCCTGCTCAAGCTGATCGAAGTGGATCCAATCATGCCCAAGAGTCGGTCCGACAACTTTGTGCGATTTGACAACACCCAAACCAACACGGAAGCCTAAGGCCGGACATTTGCAATAACAGCATCAACAGCAATAAGAGATGAGATGAAATAGGTGATGCATCAGCAGAGATTAGAAAGAAAGAGGGCGCACAAACGCAACTGCGGCGGTATTTTAGATGTTTAAGGTGTTGTGCGTTTTGGGAGGGACTTGAGATCGCCGCCGCCGGTGGATCGCGACTGGTTACGCGACCACCGCAGTGGAAACCCGCCGAGATAGTTGGCTTGAAGGGGCACAGATAAACAGAAGTAGCACTGAAGATTTAGCTTGTTGCAGTGAGCTGTCACATAGTACTAAAAAACACACAGCACTACATCTGTTGATCTGTGCTCCAACACTAATTATGAAAGTGTAGGTACCTCACTACCGACAACGGACAACATAAGTTTAATTTTTAATTGTTTATTGCTCTCTTCTGGTGGTGTAACGGTGCATTTCGGTGTCTTTCTTTGAGCTGTAACCTCTATTTTCAACAACTACAAAGAAGCAAAAAACACCTTTTTTTGGGAGTCTCTCTATTCGACGAAAAAATACAATGGCTACGCTCCTCTAGCAGTAGGACCCAAAGACTGAACAAACTTTACAAAAAAAAAACGTTTTTGAACTGCCTGACCTTGCTTCCACCCTTATGTGCTATTTATGTGCTCCCCTACTGGGAATCAGACTGACCGACTCTCTGATATTGACTAAGTTTTAGCTGTAACTTGTCAAACACATATCAGACGAAAGATCGAATTGTTTTACTGCCACAGGAACGTAGTCAAAAACTGAACCTATTAACTGCTTATCATCTGATTACTAACAGAGTACTATCTCTTTTTTACTAAAGATTGTTAAGTTTTAACCAGCAGTATTGTTACTCAGCGATTTTGATGATAATAAATATATTTAATAGACAAATGGTTGTTGTTTTAATTATTTTTTATTTTGCAATAAATTTCATATTCATTAGGCTATTCTAATAGAGTAATTCTCTACCAACTCACACGAAATCGGAAAAGTTGCCCCGACCCCTTTTCGAAATGCGTGAAACTTTGTCCTAAGGGGTAACTTTTGTCCCTGATCACGAATCCGAGGTCCGTTTTTTGATATCTCGTGACGGAGGGGCGGTACGACCCCTTCCATTTTTGAACATGCGAAAAAAGAGGTGTTTTTCAATAATTTGCAGCCTGAAACGGTGATGAGATAGAAATTTGGTGTCAAAGGGACTTTTATGTAAAATTAGACGCCCGATTTGATGGCGTACTCAGAATTCCGAAAAAACGTAATTTTCATCGAAAAAAAAACACTAAAAATTTTTTAAAAATTATCCCATTTTCCATTACTTGACTGTAAAAATTTTTGGAACATGTCATTTTATGGGAAATTTAATGTACTTTTCGAATCTATATTGACCCAGAAGGGTAATTTTTTCATTTAGAACAAAATTTTTGATTTTAAAATTTCACGTTTTTTCTAACTTTGCAGGGTTATTTTTTAGAGTGTTACAATATTCTACAAAAGTGTAGAACAGACAATTACAAAAATTTTGATGTAAAGATAAGGGGTTTGCTTATAAACATCACGAGTTATCGCGATTTTACGAAAAAAAGTTTTGAAAAAGTTGGTCGTCATCGATCATGGCCGTTCGTGGCCACCCGCGACAGACACGGACGACGAAACAAAGAGAAACGCATAAAGTAACTTTTTCAAAACATTTTTTTCGTAAAATCACGATAACTCGTAATGTTTATTAGCAAACCCCTTATGTCTACATATCATTTTTTTGTAATTGTCTGCTCTACAACTTTGTAGAACATTGTTACTCTCTAAAAAATAACCCTGCAAAGTTTTAAAAAACACGAAATTGTAAAATGAAAAATTTTGTTCTAAATGAAAAAATGACCCTTCTGGGTCAATGTTGATTCGAAAAGTACATTAAATTTCCCATAAAATGACATGTTCCAAAAATTTTAACTGTCGAGTAACGGAAAGTGGGAGAATTTTTAAAACTTTTTTAGTGTTTTTTTCGATGAAAATTACGTTTTTTCGGAATTCTGAGTACGCCATCAAATCGGGCGTCTAATTTTACATAAAAGTCCCTTTGACACCAAATTTTTATCTCATCACCGTTTCAGGCTGCAAATTATTGAAAAACCCCTCTTTTTTCGCATGTTCAAAAATGGAAGGGGTCGTACCGCCCCTCCGTCACGAGATATCAAAAAACGGACCTCGGATTCGTGATCAGGGACAAAAGTTACCCCTTAGGATAAAGTTTCACGCAAATCGAAGAGAGGTCGGGGCAACTGCTGTGTGAGTTGGCGGAGAATTACCCAATATCTATTTTCAGGAACAACAAATAAAAAGGGCACATAAGCATTCTGACTGCTGATACAATTTTGCTCGACGTATTCCAGTTTGATTTTCATGTGTTGATCCAGATTTAAACGCAAAAAAAAAAACAAAATTCAGACGCCCAAAAAATATCATAAAATTGTGTTTAAGCGATAAAACCTCTGAATTTTTGAAAATATGTTTTCCCTGACGTTTCACGTCGTTCCCTGATCTGTGGCCTCCAAATTTAAATGTGTAACCTCAACTTTTAAAGGTTGCATCAGAGAGCCTATATCGACGCTGTCGTGCTATCTTGTCGCACCCGCCATTTCGACGATCCGAGAAAAACGCGTTTTAATGTTTGACCTTGAATAAACAAAAACTAGAGCACGCAATGTAAACAATAACAAACACGTTTTGTTTGGCTGACGAAGTTTGGTTGAAGTTGGTTGCAGGAGTCCCGAGTTATAATTACTAATGTTTACGGTAAGCTAACTTGTACGTGCGTCAAACGCGTTCTGACCTGAAAACCCTTTGGCCAGTTGTCGCACTTGCATCAATTTTCAGAGAGTGACAAGATAGCACGACATGATTGAAACTTCTTTTATATGTAGAGTGACAACAATGCACGGAGTTTTTTCGTTTTTTTTAAATATCTCTGGATTACAATCGAATTTTGAGGATCTGTAAAGGTCAAAAGTTGAGGCATTGTTAGCTGCGTTTTAAACTCAATTTGGGCCAAAATGCACGAGCGACAAGTTAGCACGACGGCGACGATATAGAGAGGCGAAATTTTGCTATCAGGGTTCCAATCAAGTTGTCAAATCGGGGTTCCAATCGAGCGACAAGACCTTGCAAGAATAAGGTTTTGGAAAATTTAAAATAGGTTTAAACATAAAACGTGATTTTAAGCATATATTTTGTTAAACCATTAATTTAAATCTATAGAAACTTTACACTAGGACGTAACCTGGGACATTTTGAATCAAGGTGACATCTTTTTGAAACATTAGCTCAGAAATAATAATCATGGACCATTCCTTCTCAAATGGCCACACCTTCAAACATTTTTTTTTTTTGAACGCATCAATTCAGGGTTAAGTTTTAGAGAAAAATAATGAGGCACAAACATTTGTATTTTTGTCAACCATTTTAATTTAAAAAAGATGCCAATTTGAAACTTAAACGTCTCGGAAAAGCAAAGGCCAAATTTTAAGCGCTAGGTTGCATTCGAAAGGGTTACGTTGAGGATAATCTCACAGGTTTTTTTCTTTAAATTCGAGATATCTTAGTTACAAAATGTCAAATTTTCAAGGGAAAAGTGTACTGGGCTACCCTAAAGTATTTCGAAAATTGAGCAAAAGCGTCAAAATATTGATTTTTAGGCATATTTTGAGTTTCTATGGATAAAATGTCACCAAACTTGGGACTCTTTGTTTTTGTATGCCAAATATGAGCAGATTTGGTGAAGGTCGATGTCGAGTGCGTCATCACTTGAGAAGAAATGAATCTTTTATAAACAATACTTTCACAAAATTTGCGTCAAAAGGTCGAAGGATATACGGTCGAATGGACAAAAGGTTGAAAGACACAAAGCCGCATGGTCGAAAGGACAGAAAGTCGAATGTGAAAATTTGAAACAATTAATAATACTTATAAACTTCTAAAATATTCTCGAAAAAAATATTTTTTTAACATACAGATCCGTTTTTTTCTGTGAGTTTATCCATGCTTTTAGTAATGATGATATTTTTCAAATAAACAGAATTATTTCTAAACCATTGTCCACTGAAGTTTTCCATTCCCTTAAAAAATATTAGTTTTTTTTATTCTATTTTGTAATAAGGCCGTTGCAAATATTCATCAAAATTTATGTCGCCCACCCTTAAAAATCAGTTCGAAAAATCAGGGGGCAAAAACATATTTTTTTCAAAAAACTTAAAATTTTAAAGGAAATAGAAGTCTAACTAACTGAAAACGGTTGGAAATGCATTTTCCTGCCATTCAGCACGAGTCGTACATTTATCCAACGAGGTTCACCGAGTTGGATAAATACGAAGAGTGCTGAAAATATCAAGTTTTGCAACGACTCAATACAACATTTTTTGCAATTCCAAAAAACACACACTGAGTGAAATTTTATGTCAAATTTTCATGTATTTTGACAATAAATCGTTTAAATCAAAAAAATGTTGAAAAGTGTTACTTTTCGAAACAAGTGCTGAAAAGTTCAACTTTTCAGCACCTATTTGAATGCTGAAAAGTGTTACTTTTCAGCATTTATTTTGAAAAGTGTTGCTATTCGATTCTGTTATTTTTGGTACAGAAAAGTAGGCTATATCGTCGTTCAAGAATGACAGGAAGAGTAAGTAGTTTAGTAGTAGTTAGAATTGCAAAAAATCATATTTAGCATGCCTGGGATCGATCAAAAATATTTTTAATTTTTGTGGAGTTCCAATGTACAGCATCACAAAAAGTTTTTTTCCGGCGAAAAATAAACTCTTTTCAATTTTTGGATATTTTAATAGCTAATGATTGCAAAACACTTTGGCGATTGTCCACGCTCCATATAATTTTTTTGTATGAACAATTGTCCACGAGGGGAGGGGGTTGAGATTCTCAAAAAAGTGTCCACGTGGTTTGGGGATGGTCCCTTTCCGTGATTTTCAATATGAATTTAGGCTGAAATCAATTTAATTTGACCTTTTGTCCTTTAGACCTTTTGTCATACATTCATTTGAAATACCGTTTTTTCGTGATTCCAAGAGTTACCTTGACTTGGTCTTGGCGCTCAATCGAAATCCTGGTTTGGCAGCTAGATTGGAACCCTGAGAGTCACATTTCGCTTTTCCATGCTGGGCTCTCTAGGTTATTGTTCCCAGTGAGAATTTTGGCTTGGATTTTGAATTTTTTGTTCGAATGCTATGATTGTTAAACTGATCAGTGATGAACTATGGTATGTTTGTGGACCTATTCAAATTTGAAGTCGAAATTACTTCCAATGGTTCGAAAATTGTTCAACAAAATAATGCAAATTAAAATGAAATCAAACGACATGTATTAAAGTGATAAAATTCGTTAGTAATTTCATTATCCAGTTAATCACCATGTGGTTCACCGGATTCAAAATCGTCAGCACGGTCTTCCTGGCATCCAACGCCTTGCCAACCCTTGTTCAGTTCCGGTCGCCAAGCTTTGTCGATCCCGCTCCAGTTTCGCTGTTCTACGCTGACGAGTACTTTTTAGATGCGAGAGCGAGTGCACGTTTCGTTTACATTCCGGCCCTTCTGAGAGAGCAGCCTTGTATGTTGATGGAACCTGCCTACTCGTTCGTACGGGACCATATGGCTCTGTACGGAACCTGCGACTACCAGGACGTGTTCCGGCTAGACCTGCAGCGTTCTGGCAAGCAGTGGACGGCCAAGGTGAAGCGTACGAATCAAGATTGCCGAGAGGATTTAGTTGAAGATTTCGATTTAAGCTGGCAAGGGATTAAACGAACGGTTGTTTCGAACAAACAAATTAAGGTGGGAGCACCTGCTGTTTTAGATCTCTTGCCGTATAAAAAAGGTATGAGTTTTGAGATGGTGCGATCATTGTACCCGGTTTTGAACATAACTAATATAACATTATCTAATGAAAAGAAACAATGTCAATGTTTTAATGCATCAGAGCTTGATTTGAAAAGCATTTGGAGCCAACGGTGCCCCGAAGAATCATTTCATCGAACAATAAGTATTTTTTTTAACAAGGTCCAAAACATCTTCATCATTTGGTAAACTGCTGACAGTCCCAGTGAAATGCCAGTAAATCAAATCGAAAAGTAGTTCTAGATCTATTATAACCAAACACACACAAAAAACAACAAAATATTGAGCACAATAAAGGTTAAACCGCTGTCAAACCAGGAATTGATGGGACGTTTTGGTAGAGCAGCTTCTAATTTCTGCATGTAATGTTACATTAAATTTCATATAAAAACGCATTTTTTATGACAAGCCTTCTACACTAAGAATCTCTCCTTTTGTGCTGTGTAGATGTAAAACGTCCAGCTCATTGATCAAAACAACCCCCAGATTCAGTTCTCACAAGTGATCGTTTCAAGCATCATCAAGCATGTCAGCCTTCTTGGAAATGAAAATATTACTGGAAGCATCTCTAATTCGTGGAACAAAATGCAAGTGATGCTGCACAACACACTGAATCTGCCTTGCTCGGGTTAGTTCTGTTACTGAAGTCATCTTAATAAGTCACTTTTAGCAAATTCGAAACGTTTATTATGGAACCATTTTTCAGATTTTTCATCAAGTTCCAAGGACATTTTCTAGGAATTACTTGCATTTACGGAAACATTATGTCCATGATGGATGATCACTTTATATTGCACTATTCTTATGAAGATTGTGAGCTGGCGTTATTTCAACAAAATATTCTACACTTAGCAGTTAATACTCAATCAATACTTCACAGTTTTCGACTATCGATACATGGGAAAAACTGCCCTGTTTTTCAACCTGCTTTGGATTGCGGTAGGCATTTTTACGATTTATGGAGTTTACAGGGAGATCCGTAAGTTTCTGTACCCCCTGGCCATTCTTTTCACACTGGATTTGTTCCTGCTAATCCTACGAGACATCGTCGTGATCTGGATAAACCATCCGTGGGCTCACGTGAATCTGCTTTGGCCGTTTTCAGCTGTACAAATCGTCTGTAAGTTTTTTCTTTAATAATTACTTGAAAATTAAAAAAAAATCTTATCCGTTTTCAATAAACTTAAGATGCTTCCCTGCACGTCATGACCACCCTGGTAGCGTTGGGGAAGTTGTTCGACCAAGAAACTTCAGCCAATTCGGGACCAAATTTCGTTCGATTCAAGGTGGACACCAATCGGAGCGAAGAGTTCATCGAGGAAGATCAAGTAGTTGTGGCTGAGTGACTTTGAGGTTTATATGAAGCATTTTTTTGTTTATTCAATCGAGATTATTCTAAAAGATATTTAATAAATTTGATGATTAAGTAGAAAGTGTGGTTTATGTCGTAGCCGTAAACCTTCTGAATACACTGCTTCTGATTAGAACGAGTAATATTGGCTATTCTCCTGATAAGGCTTCGGCCAACTCTCACAATTCAGCTTCTTTAGTCAAACAACTGCATCCGAAATGGATCCGTTCTTAAGGTTTTTCATCAAATTCTACGGCTATACGATCGGAGTTTGGTGCATTCTCGGATCTTTATGCATTTCATTTTTCATTGCAATAAACCGGAACTTCACCTTACCATTGGAAGAATGTAAGGTCATGACGACATTTTTGAACAAAATAAGTTTAACGCAGCTGTGCTTTCAGTTTACAACTTTCGGTTTATGGGAAGTTCAGCTTTAATCCTCGGACTGGCGTGGTTTGGCGTAGGCGTTACGATGATCTACGGTGTATTTAAGGTTGGTGAACCGTTGGCGACTAAGCTTTGGAACTCATCTCAGAATATTCTGCAGGAAAACACGAAATTTCTCTACCCGCTGCCGATTTTGTACATGGCCGAGTTGTTTGTGCTGTTCTCCAGGGACGTAGTGATGGTTTGGAGGAGCGAACCCTCGTACAAGATTGCTTTCCTAGATCCCATAGCGACGCTGGTTATACTGTGTAAGTTTAATTCGAATTTTGTAGTGTTGAAGTGTTGGTCCCAACATAATCTTCCAGATGTTACCTTGCACATCCTAATGAGCGTAGTGGCTCTGGCCAGGTTGTTTCAGCATGAACCTCTGGATCAGTCCGTGATGGATTTCAGACGACTTAAAGCGGATCAGGAGTTGGAAGAAACGGATGAACTTCAAGAGAACAATTTTTCAAATGTTTCATAATAAATGCAGAAATTATCCAAGTTTCTACTATAATCCGGTATTGTTAATTAGAGTCAAGTGTAAGCTTCCAGCTTACCTGACCCCTTCCAGCTGCTCTGATTAAATCGCTGTTCCTTAACCAAACCGGTTGTGAACGATCCAGTGTGAAGCTCAAAATGGAAAAAAAAATCGACTTCAAAATTTTTATGAAAATTGAAGCGCATTCATTTGAATTTCAATTTGAGGGCCTCGTGGCGTGGTGGTTAGCGGCTTCGGCTGCCGATCCCTAAGTTGCTATGGGGCTTGGGTTCGGTTCTACACCCAACCGGCGGTCGCATGATTGTGATACATGGCGGCATGAAAGTATATCAGAATCTGCATGAAAACTGTCCTCATGCATTTTTTGCGATATAGGAGTATGACATTTTTGCCCGTTACCGACAATTATCGACATTACCGACGGCAGATTAATTGTATTGCAGAAAAAAAATCTTAACAGAACGAGGATTGAACCATCAACTTCTAGGTTGCTGATCCGACACGCTACCACCGCGCCATGGACGCTTGATGAATGGTGAGGGACAGAGCGTGAACATAATGTTCTCTCTAGAGTGTTGCTCGGGGACGCGCCAGCATTCTATGTGTTGGTGAGAACTGCAGATCGCTGACGTGTTTACACGCGGGCTAAAATGATCTATGGGCTTGCTGCAAAAAATGTAACAAAATATAACATTTTTTGCAGCAAATCCACTGCTGCAGATTTTGAGATATATTTTTCGTTTGGGTGTATCGGATGGGGAATTAAAACGTCGGTCCATTTGCGTAAAAGAGGTTTTGGGTGACTCACCACACATAACCTTCGGACGCCTAGAAATGAGCAGAAATTTGCAACAGAGCCCACAAAAGACCCGGGGGTCGTTAAAGTGGATTGCCTTGCTTTTTTTCATTTGAAATCAATAGAAAAGTATTCTCCTGTGTTAAGATTAATTTTTAAGCATGTTTTTTCTAATTGGCTTTTTATTTGGATTTTTTTGCCACCTCTCCTTCTCCACCCCGGCCAAAGCCGACTTACAAACACATTTAAATATATTTGCATACACCTTAGTGCTAAAAAAATAAATACATACTTTTTTGCGAAAAAAAAAACATTTAACATCAAAAATAAACAAAAAAGATAAAATCATGTTAAAAATGATTAGGCCGTTGCAAATATTTTCCAAGTTTACGTCCTCCCCACTATGGTTTATTGGGTGGCCAAGTTTAAAAAAGTGACCTTCTCCAAATATTTTTTGGTATTTTTTTCTCGTAAGTTAACATTCTAACTAAGAAAAATCCAAATTTTCGAAACCCTAAGTTTGTTCACTACGGAGATACACAAGCTGAAAGTAAAAAAATGGGGTAAAATACCAGCGTTTCTCGAAAAAAAGCTGATTGTTTAGTTTTAACATTGCTCAGCCATTTTAAATATTTAATCAGAACAATTATGCATCGTTGAAAAGGTAATTATTGATAGATATGGTGTTGTTTCCAAACCAAAAACTGAAGTTTTCATTGAATAACTGGAGCATTTTTTTGACAAACCTTTTTTTGTGTTTGTTAATCGAGTACCTAACCGAAGCTAAACATGAAACTAAGATCACTTGGAAGATTGGATTATAATCTAACATTGCTGAAATTTCCAGCCTGCGATTTTTTTTTGCGTTTTCGGAGATATGCCATTTTGAACATTAACGTTTTATCAAAATTTGCTGCAATCTACATATGCGCCCGTTTATTTCACTTGCTTTGCTACCTAGTTCGTGGGCATCGTCGCTTCAAAAATCAGTACCTGGTTTCAAGAAGTTCGTAATGACTTTATTAGAATTTTCTGTTGCCTACATTTAAAATGAGTACCTTAGTCAAAAAAAAGTATTCGTACTGAAGTTTCTCAAGCGAAACTGGAGAATGGAGAATCTCAGTTTGACACCGGAAAAAGTATTCAGCAAAATATTGACTCAGCATGATGCATTTCTGCGATCAATCCATAAAACTAATCCACATTTATGTTCTATGTTGGTTAGTACAAAACATCATAGAAAAGTACCTTTTTGCAATTCCGTCGTGAAACTTGTTACTTTTCCTGTCATTCTTGAACGACGAAATAGCCTACTTTTCTGTAACAAAAATAACAGAATCGAATAGCAACACTTTTCAAAATATATGCTGAAAAGTTCTACAGGAAAATTTAAGTTTTTTTCAGTCTCACCCAAAACAGCCCACCATTTTCTAATGTCGATATCTCAGCAACTAATGGTCCAATTTTCAATGTCAATACATGAAACATTCGTGAAATTTTCCGATCTTTTCGAAAAAAATATTTTGAAAAAAATTAAATCAAGACTAACATTTTAAAAGGGCCTAATATTCAATGTTTGGCCCTTTTAAAATGTTAGTCTTGATTTAATTTTTTTCAAAATATTTTTTTCGAAAAGATCGGAAAATTTCACGAATGTTTCATGTATTGACATTGAAAATTGGACCATTAGTTGCTGAGATATCGACATTAGAAAATGGTGGGTTGTTTTGGTGAGACTTAGAAAACTTCAATTTTCGTGTTTCTTTTTCTTAAAGCGGCTGTATCTCAGCAACCCGAGGTCCAATCTTCAATGTCTCTTAGACAATTTTATAGCAAATTTTCTGAACTTTAAAAAAAAAACATATTTTTAGAAATGGTCATTTATGGTCACTATTTTTAAAAATCGGAAAACTGCAAATATTTCGCTAAAATCAAACTTTCGGTGGCTATATCTTGAAAACAGAGCCCTTTATCAAAAAATCTGTAAAGTACTTTTCGATTGCAAATTCAATTTTGCATTAAAAATTGAATTCAAATTTGTTTTTGCATGAAATTTGGTTTTTTTCCAAAAATCACTATTTTTTCAAAAAATCATAACTTGGCGGCAGATTTTTTGACTATGTTTCTCTATAGCTCAAAAGTTGCGGATTTTAGTCCCCTAAAACATATCAAAAAATCTTGAAAATCAAAAAATATGTATTTTGGGAAATTGAGTTTTAGTAAAAAAAAAGTTGATAAAAAAATCTGCAAATTTTTTTTTTTCGTGTACATATTTTTTTTCTCAATTGTCCTCAACAATACCTACAACTTTGCCGAAGACACCAAATTAATCAGAAAATTCACTCAAAAGTTACAGCTGTTTGAATGTTTACATACATTTTTGTATGGACAGCAGCCAATATTGTATGGAGACTTGCATGGGTGAACCAATCACACAAAATAGCTTATTTGGTCACAGGGAAGGCCCCCACAAAGTTTGAGCCAAATAAAAAAATACAAATAAAATCCATTTCCGGTTTTGGTAGAGAATTGCTCCTATGTTGGTTAGTACAAAACGTCATAAAAAGTACCTTTTTGCAATTCCGTCGAGAAACTACTTACTTTTCCTGTCATTCTTGAACGACGAAATAGCCTACTTTTCTGTACCAAAAATAACAGAATCGAATAGCAACACTTTTCAAAATAAATGCTGAAAAGTTCTACTTTTCAGCACTCAAATAAGTGCTGAAAATTTGAACTTTTCAGCACATGTTTCGAAAAGTAACACTTTTCAACATTTTTTTTTCAATTTAAACGATTTATTGACAAAATACATGAAAATTAGACATAAAATTTCACTCAGTGTGTGTTTTCGGAATTGCAAAAAATGTTGAATGGAACTCGTTGCAAAACTTGATATTTTCAGCACTCTTCGTATTTATTAAATGTACGACTCGTGCTTAAAAAATCCTCTTTTTGCAACTTGTTGCATAAGGCTGGTACAAATTTTATTTAAAGTTTTTGCCCCCCCCCCCCTTCAAAGTTGGCCCAAAAAATCAGGGGGCAAAAAATTTTTTTTTCAAAAAACTTCAATATTTTTATGAAAATTCAAGCGCAATTAGTGAAAATCAATTTAAAATGAATTCCCCTGCGTTTAGAATCATTTTTAGCATGTTTGGGTTGATTTAAAAATCTTTTGAATTTTTGAAAATTTTCGATGTCTACTATCGCTAAATTTTTTTTTCGCTTAAATTTTTGTTCTCGTCAAATTTTACATTTTTTGAAAACTTTTATTGCAAAACAACTGAACTAGTGTAAAATACATTTTAAAACACTTTTTCCATGCAAATGTTGAAACTATGGCATGTTATTTCAATATTTATATTTTTTTATTCTTTTTGCCCCCCCCCCCCACGACTCCGGCCAGAGCCGAGGGACAAAAACTATTAAAAATATTTGCATCGGACTAAACTACTATTAACTACTATTGCATCGGACTAAACTACTATTAACATATCCGTCAGAAACTGTTTAAGTAAAATAATTTTCATGAACAAGAATATTAGGATTAGAATATGTTTTATATTTTATCGTTTGACTTCATAATTAATATTGGGTAATTCTCCGACAACTCACACAGCAGTTGCCCCGACCCCTCTTCGATTTGCGTGAAATTTTGTCCTAAGGGGTAACTTTTGTCCCTGATCACGAATCCGAGGTCCGTTTTTTGATATCTCGAGACGGAGAGGTTCGACCCCTTCCATTTTTGAACATGCGAAAAAAGAGGTGTTTTTCAATAATTTGCAGCCTGAAACGGTGATGAGATAGAAATTTGGTGTCAAAGGGACTTTTATGTAAAATTAGACGCCCGATTTGATGGCGTACTCAGAATTCCGAATAAACGTATTTTTCATCGAAAAAAACACTAAAAAAGTTTTAAAAATTCTCCCATTTTCCGTTACTCGACTGTAAAAAATGTTGGAACATGTCATATTATGGGAAATTTAATGTACTTTTCGAATCTACATTGACCCAGAAGGGTCATTTTTTCATTTAGAACGAAAATTTTCATTTTTTTTTCTAACTTTGCATGGTTATTTTTTAGAGTGTAACAATGTTCTACAAAGTTGTAAAGCAGACAATTACAAAAATTTGAATAAATAGACATAAGGGGTTTGCTTATAAACATCACGAGTTATCGCGATTTTACGATAAAAAGTTTTGAATTCGTCATCAGGGACAAAAGTTACCCCTTAGGACAAAGTTTCACGCAAATCGAAGAGGAGTCGGGGCAACTTTTTCCGATTTCGTGTGAGTTGGTAGAGAATTACCCATATGCCATTTTGAACATAAACGTTTTATCAAAATTTGCTGCAATATACATATGCGCCCGATTATTTCACTTGCTTTGCTACCTAGTTCGTGGGCATCGTCTTCTATGTTGTTTAGTACAAAATGTCATAAAAAAGTACCTTTAACATATCCTGAAGCCGTCAGAAACTCTAGTCATAATTAATATTACGAATATAATTAATTTTTCTGTTACTTGATTTAACAATTAAAATTTTCGAAATTTGACCCATAAGTGTGTGTGTGTGTGGGGGGGGGGGGTAGAGTGTCAAGTTATATGGCATGGACGCTTAACAAAATTTTTTTGGTGGGGAAGAGGGGGGGAGGGGTATGAATAAAATAGGGGGGAGGGGTTGTGTCCTTAAAGTGGGGAGGTATTATCACATCCATAATTTATTAATATAAATTTGCAATACAATTTATACCCAATACTGTTGTACTTGCAAATGAATGACAAGACTATTTATATTTATTATAAACAATCAACTATTGAGGAAGATGAATAGTCATGAAAATCGAACTATACTATTTCAATACCATACAATTGCCCAAATTGGTATGAAAAAAACGTTTAAAAATCAGAAAAATAATTTGGCCGCCTGTCTGTATGAGGATGGCCCATTGAGAATATTCATTTTCATGTTGTGACACGCAATTAACCGTTTAAATTAAACGAATTTGAATTCGCTCACCTCAAATTTTATCTGAAAATGAGTAAAATCTGTTCTACAACTCGATTATTCGATTTCTACATAAAAATCTAAAATCTTTTATTAGTAATGTATTTTAAATTAATTTAAGTTAAAACGACTATCACTCATCATTATTTAAGTCGTGATTAGTTTCATTTTACGAGAATGCAGCGTCCTAAACTTTAAAATGCACATCCCAGCTCGGCATACAGACTCGATGTATGCAAATCCGTTCAGCAAATATCCGGAATTCCGTCCCAGTGAGCTCTCATGCCCCGATATTTTGCAGGTCATTCTCGGTGGCCAGCAGTGGCCAACCGTTGGACCGAGGAACCGCAACCGGGGTTCGGTCGGTCCGGATGTTTAGCTATGTTAATCGAATTGCAATATAAATGGGCTATTTATGCGGGTGTTTGTATATTTTTGATTTGTGGCCAACCAAAACAGAGGAGAGGATGCTGTGGAGAGTCTGGAGGGGGGGAGTCTGCAGTAATCCGGATGATAAAGTGGGATTTTGCATGCATGCTTGTTTGTGTGTGTGAGAGAGTTTTGCGAGAATGAAATCTGATTTCCCGGATGAGCGAGTTCATTACAGTGATTTGGTGGTATTTCGTGAATCGATCGTCAAACAACTATGCACAAGATAAGTACATTAAGCGCATGATTGATTTGTGGCGGAGAGGGATTTGAATTGGATTATCGGCTGTTCAAACTTAATTATTGGGAAAATTGACGCAAAACTTATTATTCGTGCAGATGCTTTATACTGTTAGATGATTTCCCACACGTGATTTAGAGATCACTTTACACACAAATTCACTTTGGAATATAAAAATATTAGTTTTTAAAAAGCTTTGCACGACCCCCAAAGAAAATTTATCGCAGAGCCAAGTCTCCCAGGACAGGCAACTTTTGGGATAACGAAATTTGAATTGCATGAACGTGTTCGCTTCAGTTGGCAGCAAACACTCGCAAAGTCGTCGTGTGGGGAGGGGGTCTGAAATGCTAACAAACTTTTCCATCTAAACCACACCCCCCTTCCCGGCTCGATATGTGCTGCAATTGTTATTGTTTGGAGGGAAACTTTTTTGGTGGAAATATAAATAAAACTGCCACACTTTTGTCCCGCCCGTGTGGATCAATCGGACCGCGCACTGGACTCATAATCCAGAGGTCGCCGGTTCGAATCCCGCGGCGGGCGCTCTAAAATTCTTTGTGTAAATATGGGTATTCGGCGCCGTCGCTCCGTGCCATACTTTCATACACTTAGGAGCCCAGGGCGGCGAAGTCCTTGTAGATAAAAGGAAGACACTAGTGGTTGGTACTAGCAATGGTGGCCGACAGCTATAAAGTCAACTTCGTTTTTTTCGCCACTCAATGCACGAACCCTTAAAAAACGAAGCACTAGCTGGCAACCAAAACGACAGCTATAGACGACGGAGTTTGCTGTAATGTTTTCGTAAAGTTGATTATTGTGACTGTCGAATTGTTGGTTACATGCTTAGAGGGGAGGGTGCTAAAATTTTCTACGAGAAATTTCATTTTGTGAACTTTTGTTTGTCATTTTTGTTCTACACTGTATACCACTGCATTGCGATTTAAATAAGGGTTTTTTTTTTCAAATATAAATTTGTAAGAAAAAGGAATCCTAAAAAGATTTGTTACAGCACTATTTTTTTTTTTCAAAAATTCAAATAATAAGAGTTCTTGTTCATTACGCACCTCTATTTCACTATAAACTTAGAGCGTTTCTCATAATGCAATGTTCTAAGAAAAGCCGCCACTCAAATTTACAAACAATCCTGCACATCAACAAAACAGCAAAAAACAACTGCACTCGATTCATTTTTACACCGAAACATCCCACTCAATCACTGATTAGCACCGTAAACAACTACGGCTTCATAATATTTCTTCTGAAAATCATCCTCTTATCAGCTACAGTCAGCCTCTCTGGTTCAAGATCACTCCGTCACCAGTGACAGCTCGTCGCCGAGCTGTTCCTGCGGATCGAACTCGCCCGGCCGGTTCTCCGTCTTGAACCGCACAAAGTTGGTTCCCCTCAGGGCCAGTGGATCCTGCTCGAAAAGTTTACCCATGGCCACCAGGCTCAGCATGATGTGCAGGGTGATGTCTGGAAGTTTTGATGTGTTTTGATCGGATGATTGTATACAAGATTCAAAGAAACTTACAAAGTGCAACGAATCCAGCGACTGGATTCAGCAGGATGATTTCGTACCAGGGTCGATTTGTCCAGATCGACACAATATCTCGCAGAAACATTAGAAACAAATCCAGCATGTACATGATCGCAAAGGGATACAGATATACTTTTACTTCCTGCAATTTTAGTATGTCAATTTGAATACTGGAAACTAGCTCAAATCCTTACTTTGATGATTCCGTAAAGCATGGATACTCCAACGGCAAGCCAGCATGCTCCAAACACCAGTGCCGAACTTCCCATAAAACGGTAGTTGTAGACTAGAACAATACCAAACTCATTACTTAACCCTCCAAACCAAACTTCAAAAACTTCAAATTACACTCTTCCAGCGGGTAATGCATATCGTTGTTCTGATAGATGACCAGTGTTGCCAAAATGGACGCCAAAATGCACACCACGGCCATGGTGTAGCCCTGGAATTTGATGTAGAAGCGCAGGTATCCCTCCATTGTGTGTCCGGACTATGCAAATCACAACCAGCGCGCTGAGTACGAAACACGCCCTCAACCGGTTCGATTGAGTGGTTTAATTAGACTGCTTTTGGTGAGCAATGTGCACGGCGAATAGCTCAAACGGAGCGATCTGTTTACACTCTTGCTCTTAGTTCTAAGCCAGCGCAAGGAAGTGTGTGATTTTTTTTATTCATGGAATTGATAAGTTTGAGAGGCTTGTCACAACAAGACTGATCCACTTAGAAGGTTGATGCTTTTTTGCATTTATTTTTTAAGAATTTTTAATTTTATTTTTGGTTTTTGTAAACAGTTATGATGATTGTTTTAATTTTTTGCTTAAATAATTTTGACTTTGCTTTTTTATAGTCAAAACCTGGTTGGTAGTAACTATACTGAACAGATAAAAACTACTACTTAACTGAATAAATAAAATGAATTCATTTAAAAAATTATCCTGACTGTGTTTTGACAAAATATAAATTTTTGAAAGCTTATTACATTGCCAAAATGATTTTATGTGTCTACTAAAATAGATCAAAATATGAAAACATCGATAGAGATTAACTCTGTTATTCGACGATTTGGGATAGAAACATCCTAATATAACTCTTTTCGGATCTGATCATTAATAATGCGCAATTTTAATCAAGATTTTAAATTTTTATTTTTTTATTTGGATGAAAGTTGTCAATGTCCCTACATCAAAAGAAACCATTTTGCACAATTATTTTGAAAATCACAAACATGGGCATGGCAATATTTAAAAAAAGTGAATCTCAAGAAGGGATTCTTTGATTGATTAGGACTTTCCAGAAAAAAATGTCTCTCGGACATACAGCTTACGGTGGTACAAAACTAGGCGCCGGAGAAAAAATATAAAATACTGCCAAACAAAATGAACAAAAAATACATGCCAAATC
Organism: Culex quinquefasciatus; assembly: GCF_015732765.1. Taxonomy (NCBI): domain Eukaryota; kingdom Metazoa; phylum Arthropoda; class Insecta; order Diptera; family Culicidae; genus Culex; species Culex quinquefasciatus. The sequence continues at coordinate 189,320,442 of NC_051863.1, read as the reverse complement.
AAATTTTATTTCGAAACTGACTCTGATACACAGAAAAAAATAATGTAAATTTGGAAGGTGTAATTTTGGAAGGTTGAATATTACCTCTTTTATGATGTAATTTTACCTCATTTTAGACTGAAAAATGACATTACACCAGAAAAGTGGTAAAATTACACCTTTTTCTGACATAAAAGATGTACCCCTTCCCAGATGTAATATTACCACATTTTTTTTAGTAGTTTTTTTTCGTTAAAGTGCACCATTTCCGTGTTTGTTTCGTAAAAAGTTGAATTCTCTGTACTTTAAAAACACGATGAAATGGGCAACCACGCAAAAAATATTTCAAGCTGCATCACTGATCAAATTTATTGAATTTCTTTTAGACTTTGTTGATGTGACTTATTGTTGAGAGCTTTTTTTTTTCAAATGAGTTTTTTTTCATTGTCATATTTTTCATAAAAATCTCGTTTGAATTAAAATGTCAATCAAACTATTTAAAAATTGTTTGAAAAAAAATGCGACCTACATTTTTAAAATTGTTCTTATTTTCTGAAATTAATTGAATATTTTTGAAAGAAAAGGCAAAAAAATAAAGCTCCTTTTTAAAAATGGTACTTTTAATCATTTTGACAAAAAAAATCTACCTAAGCTAAAACATTTCTGCGCATTAAATAGAAAAAAGTTAAAAATATTGGATTATTAATAAATATCATGATCATAATCATAATTAACTTTCAATGCTATCCGAACAAGTATTGTTAATAATATTAAATTATAGGTTAACTGTTGATATTTCTCTATGAAATCCTGGGAATTCCCGGGAAATTTGAAATTTAACGAAACTTATTCTGATCCTGTTTTTGATTGATATTTTGCAACAGAATTGTATAGAACAGCAACTTTAATGGTCAAAATTAGTCAAATCATGCAACTTTGAAAAAATATATAAATTTTCTATTTTTTTATGCTGTGTTTCAAATCGTACCAAATCAAAAAAAATATATTGTTGATTTTTTTGTTCAAAAATATTTTATTCAATCATAGTGTTTGGACAGTAAAAATCTACAACAAGAAAATTGCTTTTAAATATGTCTCAGTGACCATAAAGTTGAAATGGAAAAAAATCATGCAGAAATAATGTCTTTCATAGCAAAAAAACTTATTCCAGAACAAGTATTTTCAACTTGTGAATAAATAGATAATTATTTAATTTGCCTTGAAAATCTTTTTTCTAGCGCTATTTATCTTAAAACAGTATTTTATGAAATTGCAACTAAATTTTTTTTAATATTTGAAGCGATTTTTTTTAAATACGGTTGCATATCTTGTAGTGTAAAAGTGGTTGAAATTAAACGTTATTTTTTCATATTTAACCCTCTTAGGCACTTCGCGAGCAGACGGAAATAACTTGGGAATAACATTTTTTGATATTAAAAATACTAGGCCAATAACATTTTATGTTATTTATAACAAAATGTGTTATTCGTCGTTATGATTTTTTTATTTTTGGATTGTTATTGTAATAACAGACTAATAACATTTTTAGTTATTCTTCGAACAAATCTTTGTTATTATTTTTTTTATTGTAACAACTGATCCGATCATCCCAATAACAGTTGGAGGTATTCTTCCATAACAAAAAATGTTATTCTCAAGTTGTTTTGGCTTTCAACCAATATCAGACCAATAACAATGATAACATTAACTGTTTTTAAACTCTTATGCAAGAATGGATTTTCAAGAAGATTCCATAACACTTTCTGTTATTTTAACAGTATTATTTTGTTATTACCGTCTGCCCGGGTTGGTTACTCACGTGCTTCATAAATTTATAATTCAACCAGTAATTTCTCGAACTCTTCTCGATCAACTCGTTATGAAAAATTTAATTGTATCAATTCAATTTTCGTCCAATTTAGTCAAGGTAAAAAAATAATGAACAAATCTCATTTTTGATCTTGGCCGGAAAAGGTGAATATTTTATTTTCATATGATATAAAAAAAAATCGTTAGAATAGGTTGTCGATAGCAAAATAGTTAATATTCATTCAATAATAGCGTATTTTTTGTTGGCAGCATATTAAGCAAACAATATTCCTAGTTGTGATTGCTTCAGAAATAAATATTATCTGAATTAAACCTTATCATATAATTCACAGACATGCTGATTAGTTCAATATGAACAGTAGATTGAAATGAATAAAATCATATCAGGTTTTATAATTATAATTTTTTGTAAAATTAGTTTTAGTGGTGTCAAAAAGGTAGGAAAATGTATATTTCCGCTTGTACTTCGGGAATTTCCGAGGAATATTCAAATTTCTCGGGAAACGGGAAATATTTTTTTCCGGGAATTCCCTGGAATTTTTTCCCGGGGACGGGAAATTGGACGCTCTTATGTTTAATTTTGTGTTTCTAGATTTGAATTAAACTTTGTCCATGAATTTCTCATGTCAAAAGAAGCCATTTTGCAACATTGTTTTTTTCAAATCAAGTCTTCATACAATTTTGCGTGTTAGCCATATAAAATGTGCATGTGAATGTTCAAAAAACTATATCTTCGTCAAAGTTGAGGGCTACACCAAAAAAAAAAAATGAGGTAATTGGTTCCCTATTTATTTTAATTTGATTTTTATCACTAAAAGTTGAATTCAAAAAATATATAATCGATTTAAAAATACATCTTTTGCTCTGGAGTTTAGGCTGGTACGAAATATGGTACTAAAAACGATTTCGTTTTTGATATTTTTTGGAAAAAACGAAAAAAAATCAAACAAAATTTTAAAAATTATGTTTAGTTGTAAATCAAATTTGTAATTGAAACGACTTCATTCATTTTTAAGGCCTTTCAAATTTCAAAGTCTTTTTGTAATTGAAAAGATTTTTGTTAAGGAAATAATGGTATGCCGAGAAAAAATCCTACATTTTTGTCAAAAATGTTGGTGTCCTCTTAAATTGATTTTTTTGCATAAAATGATATTTTCTCAATATCACTTAATTAGCTCTTATATTTCAATACGTGACATCTCGGAAACTATTGGTTCAATTATGAAGAATAAAAGAAATTAAACTTTAGTGAAATTTTC